>NC_133769.1:345826208-345923376 GCF_003597395.2 Chelonoidis abingdonii
TCTAAACTGGTAATTATCTTAGAGGAATTCATGCTGGTACCCCATCTCTTGGACGCTAAGGTTCAGAGTGGGGAATTATACCATGACAGGCACAACTAACACATCTTTTCTTACTCTGAGGAAATCAGTCTGGCCACTTTGCCTGAAAAATCCTGGTGCTAATTGCTGCAATGTCTGTAAATTTTCTCACACTCACAATGTACAGTCTCTACAACTAGGCAAATAATCAGAATCCTGCAAATCCTGCTCAATGACACACAACAGGAACTATTAGCATGTATCACAGACCACTAGCTTCATTTGAGCACAACTGGAATTACACCTCTACCCTGATATAATGCTGTCATTGGGAGACAAAAAAATCTCACCGTGTTATAGATGAGACTGCGTTATATCAAACTTGCGTTGCCCCCCCCGTTCCTTGACCACCCCCATCCCTAATCACCTACAGAACCCCACCCCCTACGCAACCCCCGTCCCCTGACTGCTCCAACCCCTATCCACCCCTACCCCCTGCCAGGCACTCACCGGCCCCATCCCCAGCCATGTCGCTGGGGGTGGCTGGGAAAGGTCCTGCACTCACCTGCCCTGTGGGAAGTGGATCGCCATGGCTGGGAGCCGGCAGAGTGGAGCTGGGCTGCTCTGCTTCCCGCTGCCAGTGAGTGCGGAGGGCGTCCTTTCCCCAACCTCCCCGCACTCACCTGTGGCGAGAAGCGGAGCGAGGCACCCCCAGCCCACTCCACTCTGCCACCTCCCAGCTGCAGCACTCTGCTTCCCGCCGCAGGTGAGTGTGGGGAGGGTGAGGAAAGGACACCCCCCATACTCATCTGCGGCGGGAAGGGAGCGCTGTGGCTGGGAGTTGGCAGAGTGGAGCGGGCTGGGGCCGGGCTGCTCCATTTCTGCCGCTGCTGATGAGTGCAGGGGGGGGGTCCCTTCCCCCAAGCAACACAGCTGGGGCCGAGGCAAGGGAAGCAGAGGGGATGCTCCCAGCCCCCGGCTAATTCCCCGGGCCACTCTGGGACTGTGGGGCCCCCAAAAGTGCCCTCCCACAGCACCTGCCCCCCAGACCGGGGAGGAAGGGGGGCTGTAGGGGGAAGGGAGCCCCAGACCACTCCTGAGACCCTCTGCCCCTTATCGAACCCCTCGGCCCCACCCTGGCCCGGCACCCTTAACATGCTGCTCGGAGCAGCGTGTCAGAGCTTTACCGTCTTGTATGAGGGGTCGCGTTATATCGTGGAGAGGTGTATTCCATTTGTTTTCCAGAGAGTGACTTCACCTCTTCATCCCAATCCTGCTGAACCTAGTACAAGGCTACACTCATAACAAGATCAAGATGTGCCACCGTTGGCAGCCCTTCCAGAGCTCTAATGCAGAAAAATTGAACTTTTCCCAGTGTGGACAAGGTGTAATGCATTAAAGGAATGTATATATGGCTAGGTCTACACTACAGTTGGGATTGATCCTTGAGATTGATCCACCGGCAGTCGATTTAGCAGGTCTAGTGAAGACCAACCAAATCAACATTGGAGAGCGATCTGCTGTCAACCCCTCTACTCTGTCCCTGATGAGAAGAATAAGGCAAGTCAAAGGGAGAGTTTCTCCCGTCAATCCCCAGCGATGTAGACCCCCATGGTAACTTGACCTAAGGCATGTCGAGTCCAGCTACGTTATTCGTGTAGCTGGAGTTGCACAGCATAGGTCGACTTACCGCGGTAGTGTAGACATAGCCTATGAGTAAATTACTCCAGAATAATGTAGGGTGTAAATTTAAAGCACAATAGCTATTCTGGAATAACTCCCCACGTGGACACTCTTATTCTGGAAACAGAGTGTCCACACAGGGAGCTATTCCAAAATAGTTTATTCTGCAATAGCCATTTCAGTCAATTTCCTTGTGCAGACAAGCCCTAACGCCTGGCCTATGCTAGAAAATTAAGTCGGTTTAACTACATCAGTCGGGGTGTGAAAAATCCACCCCCCTTAGCAATGCTGTTAAGCCTACCTAAGTCCATGGATACACAGCACTAGGTCACTGGAAGAATTCTTCCATCAACCTAGCTACCACTTCTAGGGGAAGTGGATTACCTACACTGATGGGAGAACCCCTCCTGTCAGGGTAGGTAGGTTGTGTCTATGCCGAGGTGCTACAACGGTGAAGTTGCAGTGGCGCAGCTGTGCCACCGTAGCATTTTAAGTGTAGACAAGCCCTAAGTCTCTGTGGGCGCACCACACAAACAGTTCATTCCTGGCAGAATGTTCCCACACGATACACTAAAGCCAGTCAGTGACCTTGGGTGGAGTTTGTATTGCTAGCACCCTGACCACGCAAAGGCTACATGTGAACAAACCTTGATTTTGCTTGGACACCTCTGTCTTGGAGTGCTCCCTCTGTTGTATTTGCTCATTCAGCACTTTCTTATAGTCGGATGTTTCTTTACTCAGGTGTTTCACATTCTCCTCTGCCTGAATCCGTTCCAGCTCTAGTCGGCGAATTTTCTCCTGAAGATTCTTCAGAGCAGAAAATATTGCTGCAATTGAATTAGACACCCTCGTTACATGCCAGTAAGAGACAGTGCCTCAGGTTGCCACCTGAATATTAAACGGTTTCTTTTTAAATGTGTTCATATATTAAAAAATGGCAACCATTCCCTCCTCTTGCCACCTTCCTGCACTCCCTCCACATGCCAAGGCCCATGCAACACCCATGTCCCTTAAGTCTGGTCAATACAGGGAAAATTTCCCCCAAGGTCCTAACTGATTTTTAAAGAGTCTCAGCTGAATAGAGTTTCAAAGTGCATGAGGTACTGTTGGGTAAACCAGACTGCATTGGCCTGAACAAACTTGCTTCAGTTGATCCGGTTTTGAAATCAGTTAGCGGTTTGGGGACAACTTCTACAGGACAGCCCCTACTCTCAGGCCCCTTTACCCACAAGGTGATTTTAGCCCTTGACAATATCACAAGAGTCACTGGCCATCTTTGCTGGACGGTGTTGGTCCCCCCTCCCTCCTTCAACTCTACCTGCAATGAAAACATCCTGGACAATTGGAGCTAGTGCTCAGTGACAGAAATTGCCTTTAAATTAATATAATCCACAACAGATTTCCTGACTGCATCTCTCATTCTATCGGATAGGTAGAAGAAGGCTAGCACTGAAGTGGAAGTAAGGTGCAAGACTGATACCCCACTATAAGCTCAATGGGATATATAAACCAGGGGTGGGCAAACTTTTTGGCCTCAGGGCCACATCTGGGTGGGGAAATTGCATGCAGGGCCATGAATGTAGGGCTGAGGCAGGGGGTTGGGGTGTGGGAGGGAGTGCAGTGTGCAGGAAGGGGCTCAGGGCAAGGGGCTGGGGTGCCAGAGGGGTATGGGATGCAGGAGAGGTTCAGGGCAGGGGGTTGGGGTGCAGCAGGGGTGTGCCCGGGGGTTAAGGGGCTCAGGCCAGGGGGTTGGGGTGCAGGAAGAGTTCAGGGTGCAGGTGCTTACCTCAAGCGGCTCCGTGGTGCAGGTTCCCTGGCTGCCCTGGCCCCCCACCGCTCCTGGAAGTGGCCAGCATGTTCAGCAGTGGCTCCTGGGGGTGGGGTGGGGTGGGGTGGAGCAGGGCAGGTGGCTCTGCCACACACTGCCCTCGCCTGTGGGTACCACCCCTGAAGCTCCCATTGGCTGCCGTTTCCCATTCCTGGCCAATGGGAGCTGCCGGGGACAGTGCCTGCAGGCGAAGGCAGCGCACTGAGCCCTCTGCCCCCATCTCCTCCAGGGGCTGCAGGGATGTGGTGCTGGCCGGTCCTGGGAGCGGACCAGGCAGGGAGCCTGCCTGAGCCCTGCTGCGCCATGGGACTGGCAATCCCGCAGGCCAGACTGAGCCCCGCTGCGCCATGGGACTGGCAATCCCGCAGGCCAGACTGAGCCCTGATGGGCCGGATGCGGCCCACAGGCCGTAGTTTGCCCTCCCCTGATATAAACAATTACTTGCTAGGATCTGAGTGTGGCTACAGACTCAACCAATGCATGAGTGTACACTGTGAATACTCACTGAAACCAGGGAGGCGAACGCAAGTCAGAAGAGATGCAAAAATCCTCTTCTACAGAGTGTTGCTCTACTTTCCTCCTCAGCTGCCCTTCTGGGTGCCACTTTTGTATCCTTCTCCCATTGCTCTTTTTTCCCCCTTTTTCCCCCCTTGGATTTGGAACTCCCTCCCCACCTCACTTGCACCCTTAATTCAAATTCCTCCTTTAACAACCAATTATCCCACAGAATAATTCAAATTCCTCCTTTAACCACCAATTATCCCACAGAATATTTAGACAGTCAACCACCACAAAAAAAGAAACTGCATCATCTTGAGCTGAAACCTTATGCTGGTCATCTAAAGTACTATGGATCTACACTGTATTGTCTAATACAGGCCCCTGTTCTGCAAAAGGATCCACACTCTTACCCCATGTGAAGTCCCATTAAAGTAGAATACATTTACACAGAGACCACATGTGCAGATTAGGATTGTTAAAGTCACATTAACATGACACCTCTATACTGAAGCCCACACTGAAGGGAATAAAGTAGGTGCATTTATTAAAAAGATTAATACATGCAAGGGTGGATATTGACATCTTGGTATAAGATTACAAAAGGGAAAGAACAGTTACTACACTACAGTGGGAAAATTCTGAAGCAAAGACGTCAAACTCTGAATTGTAGACAAACAAAAACCATTGTTACTCTTAAAGTAGGTAATTAATAAATAATAATATATAAATGAAAGATAAGTGCCTGGGTGTATATTTTTATACATTACAGCTATAGAAACTGTAGGATTTAAAAGTATGGACACAAACAGTCAGTGGAAAGTAGCTAAATATTTGGATGAGCTCACAAGCAGACAGGGTTTTAGACAGCATGGCTCTGTTCCCAATGCGACAGCAAGAGACGGGATTTTTATTTGTTTTTTCATTACAGTACAGATCACACGGCAGGGTTTTTGAATTAAAAAACCTCTCTCACATTTTTGCTACTAGACTATTTTACAAGTCAATGTTCTGGAGTTAACAGGTCTTCAGCGCTGAACAATGAAAACCAGAAGGGATTACTATCAGCTGCGCACCCTGGCTTCAGTTTACCACTAGGCAATATATGAAAATACACCTTTATCAATAATTCTCAGGAGAACTCTTCCTGCACTACTGAATACTTCTATGTTTCAGCCACAGTGCTCCTTTAATTATGTATCAACAGCACTATCAGGACAGAAAGCAGTTTATGTGCCAGAGTGCCTGTTACATTTAAGAAGCACTCTGTGCTAGGAGTTTACTGCACTGGCCATTCGAGACCAGGCCTTTCCCAAGTCAGACCTCATTACAAGAGCCACTCCAACCACGTTATGCTACTTTATAACCTAGAGTTTGAATCTTGTTGTTTAGGTTCAGCTTAATCTTTCCCTTTCTTCCATCTTCCCCCCCCGGAATCTCAAACTCTTCACAAATCCATCCCTCCATACAACTCTGCTCTCATTTCATACCCCCTCATATGTAGTGCCTCTGGCAATTCTTCTGTGTCCTCTAAATGTTCCTCTGGCAATTCTTCCCCTTCTACCTTTTGTATCCTGCCCCTTCCCCTACACTGAGTGCCTCCCCTCTCTCCTTCAGACCCACTTCTGAGCTCAAATTAAAGCTCTAATCACTGGGGGAGTTGGGAAGGCAAGACCATATGTCAGTCATAGGCTACATTATAAGGTCATTAGCCAGCTACCCATTCATCCAGGAAATTGCACTCGTTTTCAGTGCAGCGTGACTGGCTCAAAATCAGACTTTTAGGCATAGGAGGTAGAAGATTCTCAGCCATGGGACTCCAGTAATGGCAGGGGCTCTCAAACTAGGGGTTGAGGTATGTCATAAACAGATAATAGGAGTTAATAGAAGTACTTTATATCTCTTTTGACTGTAAAGGGTTAACAAGTTCAGTAAGCCTGGCTGTCACCTGACCGGAGGACCAATCAGGGGACAGGATACTTTCAAATTTTGAGGGAGAAAAGTTTGTGTGTGCGCTGTTAGAATTTGGTTGTTGTTCTCTCTGGGTTCTGAGAGTGACCAGACATGCAACCAGGTTTCTCTCCAATCTCTCCGATACAGGCTCTTATAAGTTCAGAATGTGATACTAGGTAGATAAGGGCGAGTTAGGTATGTTGTTTTTCTTTATTTGCAAATGTGATGCTGGAAGGAGTTTTAATTGTGCATTGGTAGAAGGACGTTCAAATTTGTAATTTTGGCTGAAAGGATTTTAATTTGATACTTGTATACCTAGGCTGGGAAGGGTATTCCCAGTGTCTACAGCTGAAAAAACCCTGTAACCTATCCATCCTTAATTTACAAATATATTTTAGCTGTTTTGCCTTCTTTAATTAAAAGCTTTCTTGTTAAGAACCTGATTTTTTTTTTTTATTCGGTGAGCCCAGAGGACTGGGTCGGATTCACCAGGTACTGGTGGGGAAAGAAGGGAAGGGGAGAGAAAGGTTAATTTTCCTATCTGTGTTAAGATTACTTCTCTCTCAGGTAGAGCTGGGAGGAGAGAAAGGCTAAATTATTCTCTCTCTTTCTTGTGTGATTCAAGGAGTTGAAATCACAGTGATCTTCCAGGTAAGCCCCAGGGAGGAAACCTGGAGAGGCAACGGTGGGAAAGGTTTACTTTCCTTGGGTAGATCAGAGGGTCTGGTCTTGGGGGGTCCCCGGGGCAAAGGTTTTGGGGGGAACAGAGTGTACCAGGCACTGGAATTCCTGGTTGGTGGCAGCACTACAAGTACTAAGCTGGTAATTGAGCTTAGAGGAATTCATGCTGGTACCCCATCTTTTGGATGCTAAGGTTCAGAGTGGGGAATTATACCATGACAGGGTCACAAGGTCATTAAGTGGGGAATCGCAAGCTGTCCACCTCCACCCCAAACCCCATTTCACCTCCAGTAATTATAATAGTGCTTAATAAAAAAAAAAAAAGTGTCTCAGAGGTTTTCAGTGTGAAAGGGATCACCAGTACGAGAGAACCACTGAACTATGG
This sequence comes from Chelonoidis abingdonii, assembly GCF_003597395.2. NCBI lineage: Eukaryota > Metazoa > Chordata > Testudines > Testudinidae > Chelonoidis > Chelonoidis abingdonii. The sequence continues at coordinate 345,833,255 of NC_133769.1, forward strand.
AGTGAATATTGCTCTGAGCTGTACTGAATAGTGTTTAGATCTAATCAAAGAGGTGCTGCTTTTATTTGGAGCTTTCCCTGGGAGCAGCATCACCCTGAGACAGATCTATAATGGGACAGTGAGGAGGGCAAAACAGGAGGAACTAAGGAAAGAGAAATGACATGAAAGTGAGGAGAGATTAAACTACACCTCCCCTGGGTAAAAGCAGGAGAGACAGTGAGATTACAGCCCTTTTTGGGCATGCTCTATGCTTGTTACATGGCACCTCGATCCCACAGCAATAGATGCTGGACTAAACTATTACCTCTGCTGTTACTTTCTGGATATGGAATTACTGGTTTCTCAGGGGAGTGTTGCAAATCAGAATTAATGAAGGGTTTGTATTTAGGATAATCTACAAATGACGCTGCAGAGAGTCCATCTGTGATTGATGCAGATTTACAACTTCCACGCAGAATACCCTGAAAAATGAAACAAAGTTGTTATATGCAACCCTCATTTTCCAGTCACTAATTGCAACAAGCAGGGAGAATCAGATGTATATGGTGGTCATTATGCCATCAGGTTCTGCTACAGAAGCACGGGGAGAGGCTAATGGATGCCCTCTGAAGAGCCTGGAAAGGGGAGCTGGCAAATTACTCAAGACTATGGTACACAACTCTCCTCCCCAGCTTCTAATTACTGACAGAGTGCTCACCTGCATTTTGATTTTCATGAGTACTGCAAGAGATTAACAATATAATTACATTGCAAAGGCCAGATTTCCTGCCCTACAATCTGGGACTATGAGCTTCATTTTCACCCTAACGCATATCAAAAACAGGGTCTGATGTAAATAAGGAAAAAAAAAATTGTTCTATTCCCTTGTTTCACTTTACTTGCCCCAGCACCAGACTTTTAACCCTTTACTCCCCACAACCAAAGGGGACAGGCTAGGTGCATACTGGCACCCAGCATATATATAATACGACTTCAGGATTCAGGAAAACATGTTTGCATGGAAAAACCTAGGGACGTATAATCAACTGCAGTTTTCTTTATTTGCCTGAGTGGCACCTAGCCACCAACAAGCATATTTTTTTTTTTCAGATAGTCTATTTAAACACTTGGACATTAAATTCCATAAAGTAAAATAAATATTTGCCCCTTCTACTTATTTGAATTTCCCTTGAGAACAATCTGGCTACAAGTCATGTTCATTCAATTAATCTCTGTTTGAATGTTGCAATGAAGAGTCAATATAGCCATTCACTTTGGATCAATGTTGACAACCCCCAGCTTGTCTATACCATTGTATAGTTCAGACAAACGTTTCTTGCCACAGCCCAAATAATATCATGCTGTCAAGTACATTTTACTTATGAATGTGGCCAAGGAACAGTTTCATATGCTATTCCACAAAGAGGGCTTGGCTACACTTGAAACTTCAAAGCAAGTGTGAGTGTGGTCGCAGCTCCCAGCGCTGCAGGTACTCCACTTCCCCATGGGGATTAGCTTGCGGCGCTGGGAGCGCGGGCACTGTTTACACTGGCGCTTTACAGCGCTGTATCTTGCAGTGCTGTTTTTTTCACACCCTTGAGCGAGAAAGTTGCAGCACTGTAAAGCGCCAGTGTAGCCAAGGCCAGAGACAGGACTCAACTGTTCCAGATGCTCTGTAACTTACTGAAAAATAGTGAGCTTTACAGAGACTTGGATATTTGAATTTTAAAAGGTTCAAGAACAGCTTATACAGCAGCAGTAAGAGAGCACTCATCACCCCAATAAAATCACAACCTCACCAACTCAAAGGTCATGACAACCCCCCCCCCGACCCCCACAAAAAGCCCATGAGATTGGCTTAAAAAGAATTCATTTCTTTTTCTGATTTTGGAACTCTTATGGGAAGGACCCCCTTTGTATGTGATGTTTCAGGAAATACAACCTGAAATGTACAAAAATTAACATGAAAATGGAGGGACCTTCATCAGGGTCAGTCTAACTCATGGACCATATTCACCAACCACAGCTTCTCTTCCCTTTCCTGGGCGTTACCCCCATGACATAAGTTGCGCTACCAAGGTGCTCATGTAGACAGCACTATGTTGGCAGCAGAGTATCTCCCAATGCCATAGCTACCACTGCTCGTTGGGGGTGGTTTTATTATGTTGGCAGGAGAGCATAGAGCGGCTACACAGACCTACAGTGGTGCAGCTGCAGCGGTACAGCTGTAAGGTCCGTAGTGTGGACATAGCATAAATAATACTCTTAGACTTAACAGAAGAAAAATTAAGAGGTACAAGCAAGGGAGCAAACACCTTTTTAGATTAGATTTGTACAGGCTGTACACAAGTTAGATGAGATTATAAAGAAATGGAGAACCCAGGAGGCAGAAAGGCAAAGGAAGGTTCTTCCAGATAGTAACAGTAGTAACCTTGCATAAAGGCAGCAAGAAGAGGCGGGCGCAAGATGAAGAGAGTCAGCAGGGAGGGAAGTGGAGTGGGAGAAGATTCATGAGATTTTGAATTTGGATCCAGGCATGAATGGGGAAAGTGGGTGGAGTCTGAAGCTACAGATGACAGCAGGTACTAGCATCCAACTCCTTTACATTCCTAATGGGCAAAGCTGCCTAGGAATTTTGCAGATGAGTTTTTCTGCAGGCAGTATCTAGGTACAGTACCTTTTTAGAGGAAAGGAATAGCAATTTGATTGTCTTATGCTGGATGGCACAAATGCAGGGTGGGACAGATTCACATAGATAATAGTCATACCCTGATCTTCAGCCTAGATATCAAGATAGAGGACATTACACTGTCTTGGACAGACCATCAACTCACGAAAGCCAATGGCTCAGGCAATAGAAAAGACCAGTCATCCTGATTTGACCACGAGGGCTCATGAACTCCAACCAATTCCAAAGCCTGCTAAATGGCAGCAGCACTCCAGTCATAGGATGAGAGTCAAGGACCTGTGGAATAATCACCATTTTGCACTGGCCTCAGACATTGACATGCTGTCTTACAAAATAACCCTTCCTCCCCATCACCAACACAGACACCCTTAGTTTTTTGGGGGTGTGGGAGCAGCTCCTAGGTGGAGGGGCAAGGGGGCTCCGAACACTGCTGCGGTTCCCAGCCAATGGGAGCTGTAGAGCTGGTGCTTGTGGCGAGAGCAGTGCATGGAGCCCCCCTGGCCACTCCTCCCCTAGGAGCTGCAGGGACACGCTGGTCAGAGCCTGCTAGCCCCACCAACCCTCTTTCTCCCCTGCCTCCCACCCCCTCCCAACACTAGCAGGGGTCCTGATCTGCATGCTGCCACCCCAAGCAGGGTCCCAGGCCACACGCTGCAGCACGCACACATACACCCCCACCAATGGGGGTTCAAAGCCACAAGCCACGGTAGCCTCCCCCCAGCACCAGCAGGGGTCCTGGGCCACCTCTCCCCCCCCAGCATTGTGGCACCCCAGACCGTCCCCCCACCCCACCCCACGCACCCATATCCCCTGACCCATGTTTTAATTAGGGGTATATAGTAAAAGTCTTGGACAGGTCACAGGCCATGAATTCTTGTTTACTGCCAGTGACCTGTCTATGACTTTTACTAAAAATATCTGTGCCAAATCCCTCCCCAAGGGGCTCTCCACCTGCTTGCACTTCCTCGAGTTCAGTACATTCACTCATCAAGCAGTTCTTGACACCATAAAGGAGTCCTGATGTAACACTTGTAAATCCAACCCATGCCCTTCCTGGCCAAAACACTTCATTCAGAGACTGAATCTTCCCTTCTTCCTTCACACACATGGAAATTCAACCAACACTGAAGAAACCCATACTGGATACTTCAGTCTTAGCCATCCATTGCCCAGTGTCAAACCTGTGCAAGCTCATAGAGAAGCCAGCCAAAGATCAACTACAAGCTCATGTAACTGAAGCCAATGTTCTAGATAGACCCAGTATAATCAGAAGTAAAACTACCTTAGTGTGGCACTTGCTATTCCAAAGTATGAAGAGCTAGCATTGTCACTTCTCACTCCACCAACACTGAGAATTCTAACAGAGCAGATACAGTAAACCCCCAGCTGAGGATGGGTTTCCACTTTTAAAAACCCACATCTTAACAGTATATTTGAGATTACCCTTATTATTCAATCCTCTCTCTGATTTGAGGCCAAGGCTATTGCTCTGACTTCTGTCCCATCAGAAGAAATAACATTCAGAATGCCCACTAGGGACTATGCCGAGAGGACTACAAGCATCCCTACATCCCACTCCCCTCCCCTATAAACTCTGACTGCTGCAGGTGGAAAGCTGGGGCCACAGCAGTGGAGAAAGCTAAGTGAGACAAAATTGAGGAAGCTAAGCAGGGTTAGGCCATGTCTACACTACAGGGGCTGTAACAGCACAACTACAGTTCTGTAGTCAAACAACTGTAGCAGCACAGTGTAGAGCAGGGATCGGCAAGCTTTGGCACACGGCGCACCAGGGAAAGCTAATGGCAGGCTGGTTTGTTTACCTGCAGTGTCTGCAGGTTCAGCCAATCGCTGCTCCTACTGGCCATGGTTCACTGCTCCAGGCCAATAGGGGGCTGTGGGAAGCAGAACAAGCCGAGGGATGTGTTGGCCACCCTTCCCACAGCCCCCATTGGCCTGGAACAGCAAACCGCAGCAGGTGAGAGCCACAATCAGCCAAATCTGTGGACGCGGCAGGTAAACAAACTGGCCCGGCCCGCCAGAGGCTTTCCCTGATGGCCCGCATGCCAGAGGCTGCCGATCCCTGGTGTAAAGGTTTCCTCCAGCAATTGAAGTTTTTCAGTTACTATAGGAACTCCACCTCCCCAGTCAACAGTAGCTAGGTCAAAAGAAGCATTCTTCCATGAGCCTAACTGTGCCTACTCCAGGGGTTAGGTCAGGTCGCTCCAGCACCCAGCAAATGGATTTTTCACACCCCTGAGCATTGTAGCTACATCAACTTAAGTTTAAGCGTAGCCCAGGTTTCAGTCATACTAGGCAGCTGATTCTAACCTGTGGCCCAGGAAGTGGGAACAGCACTTTCATCGAATGGTTTATGGCCCATTGCCAGAAGTTCTCAGAAGTCAGGCTCATGCCCTCCCAGCAGTTGCACGTCCTCTGACAAACGCAGTTGCTAGCAAAAAGAGCAGACTTCACTTCTGATGGCCATGAATGTCAGGTGAAGGCAGCAGACCAGGAAAGTGTGGCGAAATGACATTCTCATGGCTACTGTAGCTTCACTGGCCAGGCAATTCTCTACGATCACCTGCCTGGTAGCCTACGGACCACTACAGCACCCTCAATTGTATCCTATTGTGCTCCCCACAACAGTCATGCTTTCTTCCTCTCCCTATTCTGACTTCCATAAGAAGGGAAGAGGAGGTTCCCACTGTGCTTCCTTGAGCTAGGTTTCTTGGGAAAGAAGCATGTGGGAACAGTTGAGGTAAGTCTACACTGCAGCCTCCCAGCCTACGTAGACAAGACTCAAGCTAGCACAATAAAAAATAACCGTGTAAACATTGTAGCTCAGCCTGGCACTCCCAAGTTCAGAGCCAGGGGGCCATGAAAGCTTGAAAGCCCGAGTCACAATGCCTACAGCACTATTTTTAGCACACTAGCTTGAGCTGAGCTAGTGTAAGTCTGCCTACCCAGCCTGGAAGGCTCTCTCCCGGCTGCAGTGAAGACATACCTTGCTGGTCTCTAGACTGTGATTCTTTGGGCTTTTAGGCCTTGATTTAGAAGAGTTCTTAAGCAAATGCCTAATTTTAAGCCTGAGTAGTGCTGAACTGAGCCTATGATGAGTCCTAGAGCAGACATCATCAAACCAACAACCCTGGCAGACACCAGAAAGTGCTGGAAAATACAAATTCAATGTAAAATCAAACTATTAGAACATTCTATTTCTTTTGTATCAAAAAGTCCTTTAGATGGGAATAGACCCTCCTCACTACACCAGAGTTTGAGGGAACAGCAACACTTTTAAAAGGGCCAGCCTTTTAACATCTGAAGCATTATCAGATCTGTCATAGAAATGCACCACTAGACTGAAGACATTTAAAGTTCAAAATTTCACTTGCTCCTGCAAACGTGTTTTTTTAGATGTTCACTATCTTTTAGTAATTTATTCTGCTTGGATGAGCTTTTGGCTTCAGCTTCTAGTAAAGTAAACACCTCTTCTTATCAAACTGTGTTGGTCTCCACTTCTTCTCTGGTGGCCACAGATACCAGACTGTGCTGTGCAAAACAAAGACTCCCACTAAAAACCAGTAATACCGCTGAGAGGTTTTATACTCAGAGATCCATATATTTTTCTGCATCACACACACAAAATATTATGTTTTCTTAATAGAAATTTGTAGCCCTTTGTAAGTAAACATGTGCCATTAGCTTATTAGATTCCACACAGCATTACCATGATGTTACCCATCCAGAATTCTTTAGCCAGCTCCAAGCTGCTGAGGGATGGTAAAAAACAGCTGGATACCAAGAGATGTATAAAAGCTATCAATATTATTTATTTGCATTACAGTTGTGCCCAGAAGTCTGAAAGCATGGAGATGCTCGGGGGGTGGGGGGGGTGCACCGTTTCCCACGTCCAACCAACCGAGGCCAGTGCTGGGCGGGCGGGCGGGGGGGTGAGTAGAATTCCCATCAAGACCTGTCCTGGGGAAAGGAGATGTGCTTCTGGGGGGTCCTTCCCCACCAGGAACTGTGCTGGAGGAGGGGATTGATTCTAGCAGCCTTTCCCAGCCAGGTCTGTGCTTAGTAACAGAGCAGGGCAGAATCTGGCTCTCTTTGCTCAGGAGGGGGTCAGAGGGGGACTTTGCAGGAGGAGTCCTCCCAGAATCCCTGTTGGGGAGGGGATGAGAGGGGGATCCAGGCTGCAGGGGAGTGATCGGGGATCTTTCCGAGCCAGCTCTGTGCTCTGGGGGTAACCGGGGGGATCCCCACCAGATCCGTGCTGGGGGGAGCCTCAGGTGATCCAGAGGGATCTTTCCCAGTCAGGTCCAGCCTCCCCGGGGTCAGGCTGACAGGCGCTTGGCCCCCCCACCGGCCCTCAGAGCCCTTCGCCCCCCAAGCTCGTACTGGTGGCCAGGGGAGCGCCCCCACCCCGTCGCCATTTCTCACCATGTGCTGGGGGTCACCAGCCGCCGCCATGTCCCCAAAGGGCGGCCACAGGAGGTGCGGGCCCCTTTAAGGCCGCGACGCCCATACAGCCAACCACCCCGACTCCAGTACCAGAGGCGCCTGTACGCCAACAAGGTGGAGATTGACTGATATGGCAACTGACCAATGAGAAGGAGGGAGCGGGGCTGCCAAGCAGAGATGCCGCCCCTTATGAAATACACCTTCTGTGCGTCACAAGCCGACATTTGATTGACATGTCAGCTGTCCAATCAAATTATAAAGATAGCAGTTTGTCCAATAGAAGGGGAAAGTTTGGCGGAAGGGGCGTAGCTCGTTCTCAATCGCTTGCCTGACCAACCGAATCGGACAAGAGTAGTGACGTCGAGGTTTGTTGTTGAAATAAGGTATTTGTTCCTCAGGCGCATTTCGCGGCCGGCGGAAGAGGACGGTCTTTGTCAGGGTGCTCGTGTGTCCTCTTAGCCAATGAGAAATCAGAACAGGCCTTGAGCAGCCCAATCGGAACAGCGAGTGAAGATGGGAGTAAGAGATCCAATCAATAGAAAACCGCAGCACGTGAATCCGAGCTTTGATTGGCTACTGCATGAGCGGGCGGGGTTTTCCATTGGGTTACAAGGTTTGAAGGTTGGCTTGGCGCGCGGCGTTGATTGGCTGGGGTGTGTGTGGGCGAGGCCGGCATCGGGGCGAAGCCGATGCCGACACAAGGAAGCGGCTTCGCGGCCAAGGCTCTGCGCGGGGCCTAGCGGTGCAGCGGGCACGGCTGGAGGCTGCGGGTTGTTAGCGCGCTTGAATCGTTGGTGTCAGCCCCGCCTCCCTCGTTCCCCTGCCCTCGCCCGGCTCCCTCCCCGTAGCTCGCGCGCTCCCTCTCGGCGGCGGCGGCGCGGATGGCTGCGGCGGCGGCGGCCCCGGCTCTGTACGCCTGCACCAAGTGCAACCAGCGCTACCCCTTCGAGGAGCTCTCCCAGGGCCAGCAGCTCTGCAAGGTCCGCCGGGGCCGGGGCTGCGGGTTCCTCCCTCCCGCCCGCCGGGGGGGTGGGGGTGCGCCGGGGGGCTGAGGCGGGACCGGTAGGTTGGAGGGGTGGCTAGGGAGAGGGCTGGGGGTGCTGAGGTGGGGGACAGCCGAGAGGAAGAAGTGGTGAGGGGGAAGCAAGAGGGGACCGGGGGAGAGGTTGAGGGTTGGGGGCTGAAGGGCGAAGAAGTGGAAGGAGAAACGGGGTCTGGGCGGAGGAGGAAGAAGAAGAGGGGCTGAGGGGGGCTACTACTGGGCACAGGGTTTCTGTCGCTACCCCATCTGCTCCCTGCCTGCCCTGTCTGTAATGTTCAGGCTGCACCTGGTTCAGGACAGCCAGTCCCCCGGCTTCCGATGATGCTTGAAGGGGCCTTTTTGCCCTGGCGAAGGGATGAGCCAATGCGAGCTCTCGCACCACTTTACAAAACCAGTTGCACTTCCAGCGTCTGGCTCTGCTCACCGGTCTGCCTAGAGCTACAGCCTGAGTAAGCCAGGATGCAATGCCATTGTAGTGTCACTTCTGGGCTATGGTTAAATATACTAGCACTTACCTTCACCCTCACACCAGCGTAGAGCATTAGTCACACTAATCCTCTGCTTAGCTCTACTTGGACGAAAATGATAATAGTGGGTTTTAAACATCCCTCCTTCAAAAATTGTTTTCTGTTTTATGATAAATGTCATAACGCCTTCACGCTTTCTGCATTCTGCTTCCTGTGGGAAAAAGAGGTTTTATTCTTTATTAAATATGTAACATGGGACAGTTGCTACAAAGGTAGATGGCAGAGCAAGTTGTAGGATAAACTATTGCGTGTGTAGTTTGTTTGTTTTTTAAACCACTCAAGCATGTATGTATAGTGCATAGCGGATGTGTAAAATAACAATACATAAAAGCTATCTGAAGAAGTTAGATGAGACTAACTTGTAATGTCATGGTTGTTTGTTTTGATAAATAGTTACTGACGTTTTTCTTTCAGGAATGTCGAATTGCACATCCCATTGTAAAATGTACTTACTGCCGATCAGAATTCCAGCAAGAGAGGTATGTATATGTTCTCCTTTCTGAAGGCTGAAATAGTTTCAGATTTTAAATTGGCACCAAACATTTCCTTCATGTGTGTGGCTAAAATCTCAAATCCACAAACGCTGCTGTGGATTATCAGTAATATCTGCAGAGAAAAGCTGTCTTAAATCTCGTGTTGCAATAATGCAAATATCAGTGAAAATATTAGGCTTTTGGAGGTGTATTCTATGAGATGGCATTAAACATAGTCACAGTAACTTGCTTTCTGTAGTGCTCCAAATGTACTATATAAACATAAAAGAAGGCAGACCCCCTCCATACCTGGTTTTCTTTAACTAGACATTGGATGTAGCTCATGTTTGCATGCATATTATATGGTAATTGCATATGGGAAAGAATTTGAAAGTTTGTGCTTGTTATTAAATTCAACTTTGCAAAATCTTCTCTCTAGCAAAACTAACACAATATGCAAGAAATGTGCCCAAAACGTGAAGCAGTTTGGAACGGTGAGTTGGCAGTTCATTGTCAAAAATGCATACAAATTTCAGTTGGTCTACAGATGCAAAAGGTGTTGCAAAGAGTACCATGTATCTTGGTATTAAAAGCTTATTTAGATTGTCACTAGTTAAGATTGTAAAATATTTTCAGTTATAGACACTTTTACACACATACCCCTCTTCCTGAAAAATTAATCTTTTGGGATTAAAGTTTCTGTGCTTACTCTCTGACCTAAGAAAAATCCTCTGAAAAGCTTCAGGAAAAAGCCCTCAGATATTTGCTTTTTTTTCCCCCACTTATAAAAATTGTATACTTTTTCACAAAATTTAAAAAATGGCTCAGTTTCAAACGATTCAGGGCAATTCACAACCAACATTGATAGTTATGAATCATTGAAACTTGTTCATCCTGTACATGTAGTAGAAATTAAAGTCTGTGCATTTTATATGTATACAGTAAATCCCTGCCTGTTTTCATAAATGCTCACTTAACAAGATATGCTGTTAGCAATCTGAGAGGCGTAGTGTTCCGTTGGTATTTTTTTAATGAGCAACTCAATGTTAAAATCTGGTTATACAGTATGAAGGTTCCATTATTAAATAATACAAAAATGAAGATTCCGAAGGAATGTTGACTTCACGTGCTGTCAAGCGTACCATCAAATTCTACTTGTGTAATGTGGCCTGGTTAATATTACTGTAGGAATGATTTATATTTCCTCATCTTTAGTTGTAACTTAGTGCTGTATTAGAAAAGTTTTGCATGTAATAGTTGAGTCCATATTCATGAACAGTTAAATTACACTGTGTGCTTTTAGAGAAGGCATTGGTAATGCATAGCAATTTCTCATGTGAACAGAAGCACTTAAATCTTGTAAAGTGTGCCCTTAGATTAACACATTTTTACATAAGATTCAATTTATTGGACTAGTTCAGTGTAAAAATTACCAGCATGTAATTTATCCAGCTCTTTGTAAACTTAAACTGGATAAAGTAGGATCTCTTTTGGAAGTTCTAAAGGGTTGTAATACATCTCACCAAGCATAATATAGATGCACCAACATTCGGGGCACTACTTTATCAAAAAAGGCAACCCCCTCGAAGCAAAATAAGGTCATATATGAACTAGAAGGGAATTTTTTAGAAACTGATTACTGTAATTTTAGTTTCTAATTGCAGGTCTTTATTGGCTTCATTTTATAGTAAAGGTTAAACTCAATTAACTGACTTTAAGGTCTGGTCTACACTGGGGGGGAGGGGGGAAGGATCGATCTAAGATACTTTGGCTTCAGCTACACTATTCTCGTAGCTGAAATTACGTATCTTAGATCAACTTAGAATCACTTACTTCGTGTCCTCGCGGCACGGAATCAATGGCCACCGCTTCCCCGTAGACTTTGCTTCGCCTCTCGCCAAGCTGGAGTTCAGCAGTCGATGGGAAAGTGATCAGGGATCGATTTATTGCGTCTGCACTACACGTGGTAAATTGATCCCTGATAGATCGATCGCTCTCTGCAGATCTGGTGTGTAGTGTAGACTTACCCTTAGTTAGCTGAAGGTTTGTTTTACTCCCCATAGGGTTGTAGAAGCAGGCATTATATGTGAAGCCTGTGCCTGCAGTGCTTCTAATTTCTGCAGTGATCAAGTCCCTTGGGTATCTGAAGGGTCCTCTTTGTTCTCGGAAACCTTCAGAGAAGCGCAAATGATCTAATTACTCTTTTTAGGTTTAGGTAGATTTCTCGACACAAAAAACGACAGATATATTGGAGAAGGCAACATCCAAAAAACTTGTGCACTTCTTTCACAGAGCATGTACATAGGTTTGTGTGCAAAACGCTATTTTTGTCTCAGTTGAGCTAGCATAACTTTAAAACAGCAAAAAAACTAGGGCCATCATTGATTTAAATATCAAATTTTCCTACTGTTCTTACTTTCAAGTTCTAAAGACTAGTTTAGAAGCATGATTTTTTAATAATTGTAGTGCTAATTTGTTAAGAATTTTTAATGTACTAATTTCTAATTCTCCATTATTTTTCAGCCCAAGCCTTGTCAGTACTGTAATATTATTGCAGCATTTATTGGCACTAAATGCCAGCGTTGCACAAATTCAGAAAAGAAATATGGACCACCTCAGACATGTGAACAGTGCAAGCAGCAATGTGCTTTTGATCGCAAAGAGGAGGGAAGAAGAAAGGTATGCTTTGTGGTGGTGGTACTGTAAAGGCTGGGTCTGAAAACAAAAGATACAGTTTGAAATATTTCCCTCTTAAAAAAATAGCAGATCTTAATTTCAGAAGTAGCAGCGTGGAATAAAGATAATTTAATTAGGCTTTCTAACATAAAGATCTGACATAGCATTTTGTATTAAACTTTTGAGTCATGGCTATCGGGGGCGGCTCCAGGCATCAGCACACCAAGCGCGTGCCTGGGACGGCAAGCCCCGGGGGGCGCTCTGCCGGTCGCCGTGAGGGCAGGCAGGCAGGTTGCGTTCGGCAGCATGCCTCCGGAGGGTCCGCTGTTCCCGCAGATTCGGTAGACCTCCCGCAGGCGTGCTGCCAAATCCGCTGGACCGGGGACCTCCCACAGGCAAGCCGCCAAAGGCAGCCTGCCTGCCGTGCTTGGGGTGGCAAATACCTAGAGCCGCCCCTGATGGCGATTCCGTGCTTCTCTACTGACTTATTCTGGAATAAATTCATTCTTTTTTAATAAACCAAAAGTAATCTGACCATGGCGGTTGAGTAGTCTGTTTTTTTTAACCCCTCCCCCTAACCTTCAACACTACAAATTTCCTTAGCTTGGATCTGTCACTTCCACCTTGTCCTATCCTTCAGTTTGCAAGGGTTCCTTTTAACCATAGAATATGGCTGAAGAGAAGGAAGAGACTGCTCTCAGCAGACCTGTTTGTTTTAATTTCTTAGAAGGGCACTTGCCAAAACCATTTGTCCAGAAAGTGGTGGTAAAATGACATTATGGGTGATCCCGCTTTTTAATTGAACTGCAAAACAGTGCTGTCAACAAGAAACTTCTTTTCTCCTTAAATGCTAAAAAATAATTGCCTAGACCAGCTGCAGTACAAACCAAGTAATTCTGATGCTGCCCTGAGTAAAGAAGACTTGAGTGGCTGCATGATGCCTAAAGTAAAAATTTACTTAGGAGTAGGGATTTTCTGCCCTTTTTTTTGCAGGAGAGGGGTTGGCTTTGGGGAAGGAATATTTGACATATATCCAACACATGTTATATAGCCACTTTTACAAGGCAACTAAAATGCTGAAGAGGGGAGGATTCACTTTTCAGAAGTGTAACTTAACTAGAAAAGATGATGCAGTATATTGAGTTGACTTCATTGGTGTCATTTATTGTAGAAAGTAACTACTGGCCTTCATTGCCACGTCCTATAGTGTATAGTAAATAAAAAAAAAATTGCAGCACAAAAATGGACTGTTACCATGTTTATTTCTAACTTTTTTTTGTATATTAAAGAATAAAATCCATATTCTGGAGTCCCAGTAGTGGTATTTGGTTGTGAAGGTTTAGCCAAAAGAATTCAAACCAAACCAGTTAAGACTATTATCCCTGTGCAAGTCAAAGTAAGAGTTTTTCCTCTAAAGTGATCTTTCTCCTAGCACAAAGTACAGTTGCCCACTCTCTGTGAATTTTTTCCTGAAAGGTTGATGGGAAGCTGTTGTGTTGGCTTTGTACACTGTCCTACAAGAGAGTACTGCAGAAGACGAAGGAACAGAGGAAGAGCCTAGGGTCTTCACATTCTAATTCGTCATCCTCGTCTCTTGCTGAGAAAGACCAGCATCATTCGAAACACCATCATCACCACCACCATCATCATCGTCACAGCAGCAGCCATCACAAGTAAATACTCTGAAACTTTATGGAACTTAAAAAATCTTGTAACTTTTTATGTGACAGGATTAGTAGTGAAACGAAAGTAGCTGTTTACATTACTGAACTGAAAATAGGAATAACATTTTGTGAATTTATTCTACAAATTCAGCAGAGTTTCAGTATTGCTATAAATGGAATGGACTAGAATTGACTTAGTAGAAAGGAAAACCTTTTGGCAGTTTAATTACTAGCTGATGTTGAAACTGCCCATAAGTCTACTTAAATGAGATGTAGATAAATGATGTCATGCCACCATCTTTGCGCTAGAAGCAGTTCACCTCTGATTTTCCCCAATTATTATAGTAAATGCCAGAATATCCCATGGTGACAGACATTCATGGTATTACTTGCACACTCTAGGGCACCCCACCTTTACCATTCCATGGGCTCAAGATGTAACCCGGGTAATTTATGCACCTGCACGCTTTCCTAGGGCCGAAGGCACCTACCCTTACCCAGTTGTTAGGGCTCACGGAGTGAACTTCTACAGGTTTGCAAGGCCTTTTACCAGTGAAAGAGCCTTACACAATAATATTTTTAATCTCTTTATTAACAGTTACCAAAACAGAATATACACACACAGCATACAGTGCTCACCACTCCCAATAAGGCAGATGAACTTTTCCTGGTGGCCAGTCAAGATCAGGTCAGCTGGGGCTCCTCCAACTTCTGCACAACATCATTGGCAGGGTGTTGAGGTCTGGCAGCTCTGATCTTGGGCTGTGTCCTGGAGTTTGTTCCAAAGAACTTCCTTTTGGACCCTCAGTTTATATAGTTAAACCTGAGTTTGCTTAACTATATCTAGGGCCCTGCCAAATTCACAGCCATGAAAAATGCATCACGGACCTTGAAATCTTGTCTTTTGTGTGCTTTTATCCTACACTATACAGTTTTCATGTGGGAGACTAGTGTTTCTCAAACGGGATCCTGACCCAAGAGGTGGCTGTGGGGCATAGGAGGGCTGCAGTATTATCACCCTTACTTCTGCGCTGCCTTTGGAGCTGGACAGCGAGAGAGGGATGACTGCTCTAAAGGCAGTAGCGCAGGAGTAAGGGTGGCAATACCATGCCATCCTTATTCTGTGCTGCTGCTGTGGGTTGTTCTGCCTTCAGAGCTGGGCTCCTAGCCAGCAGCTGCTGCTTTCTGGTCAGCCAGCTCTGAAGGCAGCGCCGACACCACCAGCAGCACAGACAGGTAGTGGTACCGCAACCCCCCCTACAGTAAACTTGCGACTTCCCTCCCCCCCGCTCCCACTCCTTTTTGCATCAGGACCCCAACAATTACAACACTATGAAATTTCAGATTTAAATATCTGAAATCATGAAATTTATGATTTTAAAAATCCTATTACTGTAAAATTGACCAAAATGGGCCATGAATTTGATAGGGCCCTAGCTATACCTTAACCAATCATTTTAAACTAAAGTACTACAAAATAATTCTTTTACCAGTCTGAACATACTGCAAAACAGTTCTTCAATCAATCATACCCCACCACCTTAGTTGATTTAAATCTTGCAAAATTAGTTATGCAACATACAGAAACAATCCAAAAAACAGACAGAAACCATACAAATAAACAATAGGGAAATAAGGACCATAAAGGCAAAACAATAAAGAGAGAGAGATTTCACAGTCACAACTGTTAAAATGATTCCTTGCCAGACAGAATGCTACTGAGCAAAGTTTTCTTTAAACAGCTTAAGATCTGTTTCTTTATCTGGTGGTGGTGGGTACTATTAGGACAGGGATCTCCATCTTAACACAGGTATTTCATTGTTTTAATGTAATTTAGATGGAATGTGATGATGTGATTTTTCTGCTTTTTAGCTCATAGCAGCTGCTCCCCTAATGTGGCTGCAGAAAAAGGCCTCAGACCTTACAATGAGTGGCTGTCACATCAGTAGCAGGGCAATGCTATTGTCATTTTAATTCTTACTTTTAAACTTGTCACTCTAATTATGCTTCAGAGTGTTTGCAGCTGTCTGGCTGTGGGTTAAACAGTGTACCAGTTTCTTTGTCATGTAGCTCTAGTTTTGTCCACTTGTAAAACTTATCAGTCTTTGTAGGCAACCGCTTCCTAGGATTTAGTGTTTGTTTTACCATTCTGTTAAAAGGACACTGGTGTAAGAATCATACAGATGTTATCTGTATGCTTGAAATAGTTGTACTTTAGCACCTCTTTATAACATTTTGTATTTCTCAGATTGAACAATGAAAAATTATAGCTGGACTGCATAGATTCCTAAGGCCACCCTAAACATTTTCATTATAAACTTCATTTTTCAATTGCTAAAGACATTCTTACTATCTTCTAAGCTTAAACTTTTGCAGGTCTGATCTAATGAAAAATTACTTTAAAAAAAAAAAAAAAAAAAGCTTAAGGGGAAAATTTGGTTTAGCTGCTCTTGAAAATAAAGACCGGGGAGGGGAAGTAAATTGCAATTTTCCCATTATATCGCTCAGTCAGAAGAAGAAAGTGACTTTTGGCAAGCAGATTAATATTAGGACGGACAGATGCCTTACAATATCTGATGAAAATCCATTTTGACTTACCCAAGATATAACTGGTCCAAATCTTATTTCATGAGAGCGTGGCAAATATCTAATAAATAAAACATTTTCAAATACCTTCTTGGTGTCATAAAGAGAAGAACTTCAGTGTATATGCATGTATTTGCTTATTTATTAAAATACACAATTCCAAACTTAAACAGAGTTGATAGCTCCAATGGACAGGCACCTTCCTTTCTAAACCGCCTCTGTGGTTTCCCATCAACTTGCACTAACCAATTTTATTAGTATTGTTGGTAGGGCAGTGCACATGGAGGTTTAAAGCGTGTAATGAATTAAATTGGGCTCTGCAGAAGCTCAGTTTCATCCAATGCAGTGTTCTTAGTTGCATATATGTTGAGCATAACCATTTCACTTGTGCTCTCTGGTCAGCTTACCTTGGAAATGAATGAAGGTACAACTTCTACTTTAAAAAAAAATAAATAAAGTTCTGTTCAGAATTGTCAAGTATTAAAATAATATAAAGTTTACAGAAGTAGGAAATATTAAAACCAAGGCTGAATTGTCAACCCTATCTCTGCCCCTTGTGCCTTATGATAGCATGCAGTAGTTTAAAGACTGTTTTCGTTTTCAAATGAGCCTGGCCTTGATGAGGAGTAATCCCAAATGTGCTTACTAGGTGCCTTGCTAATTAGCCATCCAATTAAAAATATATAAACTGAGCTGCTCTCGTGCACAAAACTTAGATATGGATGCTTTTTCAGTTTCAGACAGTGGTAATGGAAGTTGACCTGATGCTGAATGTGTATTAATTACATGTATTTCAGAATCAGCAATCTGAGTCCAGAACAAGATCAGGGAATGTGGAAACAGAGGTAACTACACCGCCCATTTCTGAATTTTTTAGCAAATGAATCTTGTATTCTTTATTTGAAAGGTAATTTTTTTTCATACTTGCATCTCTGATTGTTCAAGACTAATCTCTATGTGTATGAGTCATTTTATATGTAAATAGTAGTAGAATGGTCAATTTTGCAGTCTGAGACCGTTCTACTGCTTTTGATTTATAATATTTGTTTGATTTCAGCCATAAATCCTCTGCAGCTATTCAGAATGAAACTCCAAAGAAAAAACCCAAACTGGAATCCAAGCCATCTAATGGAGATAGGTAAATTTATATTCTACAGCTGGGATAGTTGAACCAAGTAGACCGTCGGTTTGCTGCCAGTTGCTGTTTTTGTTTGGCAGATTAGAAAGGCGAAAAATTACACTTTCATCTTAGTAACTTTTAGGATTTTGTGGCAGAGTGCTGTCAGTCAGTTGAATGTTTATCAGTAGAAATCTGGCACTGTCTCCATTTTTTTTTTTTTTTTTTTTAGCCGCTTTGGGAAAAGGGAAGCAAAAGTACAGCATAAGGCCACAGTTACCAAACGAAGAATATTCTGACATCAGTGACTTTTTTCAGAAGGACACAGATTTTTAATCTGGTGCTTTAAACTGACGTAGTATCTAGAAAATGTCTTTGGGCCTAAATGTGTGAGACTGAACAACTTATTCTGTCTCTGATCAACAGTTGGAATAAATGTACAAAGAGGCTGCTTCACTTAAGAAGAATTTGACCCCCTCAAAGCTAATACTCAATTATATTTCTGCAGGTGTATGTAATGTGTGCCATTAGTAAGGTAATTTGCCAGTTGCATCCATTTCTGTCAGGTACATACTTTTTTTGCATTAGTCCTTAAGGATGTTTGTGGAATTGTTAATTAAGCAATTTGAACTTTGAAAAATGTGCTATTCTGTTGATATTGCAAGTAACGTTGTTTTTTTTTAATTTTAGTAGCTCTATAAATCAGTCAACAGACAGTGGGGGAACTGACAACTTTGTCCTCATAAGTCAGTTGAAAGAAGAAGTGATGTCACTCAAACGTCTTTTGCAGCAAAGAGATCAAACTATCTTAGAAAAAGATAAAAAGGTAAAGGCTACAGCTGCTTAATAAGATCTTATTAATTTTTTTCTTGTATTTTGCGAACTCAAGGAGCTGTCAACCTTACAACTGTTTGAATGTTAAAACAAAATTTAATACCAAAACTTTGTTTTGTGAATAGAGATTATAACATTACCAAATTGTCCTTTTTTTAAAAGTTAAGTAGCAGACTTACCCAGCTTGGATGTATTTTAGCTGTAAGGCAACTCTCCCTGAACGTAATGACTAGTATGACATGTATACAAGAGACCCACCTTTCAGGCAGCATACTGTCTTAAAAACAATCCCAAATATTTTCATTTTTCTAAACCTTTATTAGAAGCTCATCTCTTAAACAACTGACTTGTTGACCAGTTTAAGGTTGTGTCCTTGGTGTAAATGGGTGCTGTTGGGACTGCATGTTAGGTTCTTGTATTGGTATATTGAATCTTTGAGTCTAAACTAATTAACCTGGACCCCTTTTAGAATGCTTAAAAAGTCCTTATCTCTAGCTATTCAGTGGCTAAAGTGAAATGAATTGGGCAATCCAATTCATAATACAAAAGCTACCATTACCTTTTCTGGTAATCCCTCAATGCTTGTCCTCTGAAGAGTTTTGTCAAATTCTCACTGAATTCAGTCAGTGGGAGGCCTTAAATCAGTATGGAAACTGAAACTACATTTTGACTCTTTAAATTTGATCTAGGTGAAACACAAAAAGGCAGCATGAGGAATCTTAGGTGACTAGGAGTACAAAGTGGGCACACAGTAATGTGCATTTGTGCTCTTTTTACAAGCAAAACACTAAACTGAATTTTGTTGCTCTTTTTTTATATTCTGGAGTCAATGGTCTTTGCGCATAGTTTCTCCTTACAGTACAGTTTTCATTAAATAACTGTTTCACTGAAAGCTAATGCAGTACTTAATCTAGCTGGTCCCATTTATTAACATTAATGTTCATATGTCCCCCTTTGATTTCACTTCATGTACTCTTAACTTAACTTGGTAGTGATTGAGTTCCAAGCATTTGTCAGAACACTTATCTTTAATTCTAGAATAGTGATTGTTGGTGCAATTAGCCCTTTTACATAAGCGCTATAATCAAATAACTAAAAGACGACCAATAAGTAGATATTGTAGCTAAACATTTACGGCGTGTGTGTGTATATATAATACTGTGAACTGTTTTAATACAGTTCTTCACTGGTCCAACTTTCTCCATAACTCACCAAGAACATATTTGATAGAACTGATGTTTTGCTAATTGTATTAGCTAGGAGCTCCAGTTTGGTGTAGATTCGAACAGACAAAATGCAGCTCACAATTTGAATGATTGAGAAGATAGAGGACAATACTTGTGTTAGAGGCAGTGATTAGGCTCATGCTACATTTTATTTGTCACTTAATATTGTGATTGCAAAATCCTTGTTTCAGAATTGCTAGCTGAGCCATTTTAAATATGGCTATTCATTACTTTAAGTTTAAGGCGCAGAGGATGTATTATAGAATATATCCTACTTTTGAAAAAGTAAATTCACTTTCCTCTGTGAAGGATTCTCACTCCTGGATCTCGGCTTCTTAATGCAAAATAGCTGGAACTCCCCAAGGTTTAGGTCAGCAGTAGCAAATGGCAGCACAAGTAGTCCTCAGCTAGTGGTGGTATGATATCCCATGCCTTAACCATTACTTTCAGAACCTTCCAGTTCCTTTTTGATCTTGATAGCTCTCCACAGGAGCTGCACCTCTTCAGCTCTTAAACACTCAGTACCTAACTGTTATGAATATATTTTTGTCTTCACATTTTTTCTTACCCTGTGGCCTCTGTTTCCGTAGGAGCATTGATAAGGTTCCCAACCTCTGGGGATCATAGAGAAACTTCTGTTTGGCCTGAGTTTTTGTTTTGGCAACTTGTGCTTCAGCGTCTTCGTATTACTGTTGTTAGAACCTTTTTCTTGGCACCTCAGTTCTCTGAACTTCAAAGATTTTTCAGGTATTAATTTCTTTCAGAATAACATCCATTTCCTCAGCACCTGGGTGGGAAGGAAGACCAGTATCTGTGTGTCTGAAAGGTCCATTGTAAATGATCATATTCACAGAATCCTCAGCCTGGGAGTTAATAATTCAAAGTAATGGGACAATATGTGCAGGGCCTTCAGATGTTTGCCCTGTGCACCCAAGCACTGTGAGAAATTTCTTTAGGCCCTCCTTAACACATTCCCCAGAGACTCCCATAAGTCCAGCATGTGGCCAGCCGGGTAAGCTCTGAAGGAAAAAATATAGAAATACAAGCCTCAATCAGCTTCTGACCACCTGGACTCTATGCCTGCAGTGCCCATGTCTGTGCAGACCTTTTTTCCCCTCTAAGCCCAGCAAACTAGTTCCCGCTGGGGGGGAAAAAATTCTGTTTCATCCCATCTAAATACAACGACTCTACCACAAATCAAGCTCTCAGTGCTGAATGGTACTGATTTTTGTCACATCAGACTAGGAATTTTCTTTCAAACAAATAATTAGCAGGAGACACTAGAAGAGAGCTACCTGCCCTCCAACTCACCCCCTCCAAAAACTTTGGGCAGCTTCACATTATAGACTGCAGCATCTTCTCTTCACATTGGTTCAGGGCAGGGAAGACTGCTTTGGGGAGCCTCCATGGTGTGTTCAGCAACCTAGCCATGTCTCCCCTGGTGATTTCGCACAGTATAGTGCCATCACTCTGATCCTTCATCAAGATAAGCCTGAGTTTGATACCTGTACCCCAGGATTGGCTCCTTTAATAGCAGTACACAAACCCCACAGCTCCTGTGCTGAGGATCTGGGCACAGCCATTGTTGATGCCTTTTGAGATAGTTAATGTGCCAAAGTGCCCTTTTGGCTCACTGCTTTGTTGCCTTAGTAGAAGCATGATGTTGGTCAGGGATACAATGTCTGCCTCCTTGATGCCGAACAAATTAACTGAAGGAGTAACAAGACATGCTCTAAAGGATTTGACTTCCTCTAATGCATAAAGTTGGTAGGATCTAGATTAGCAACAAGAGCATCCATCGAATAGGGTGGCCATATTCTTGCATCCTATTTTGGACTACTTGGCAAAAGTGTGTTAGACAACTCACACTGCTTCTTTTGTGTCAAACGTTGCTGAGAAGTACATGCTGCCCAGGACTCTACCAGCAATGTCTCCTATCCCAGTGAAAAGCTTGGTGGTCAAGACAACCGTAGCTAGAGAAAATATCAGACAATTATCCTTCACATCAGAAACTGCCAGGCTTTCATGGCCTAATGGCATATTAAATACTGGGGAACTTACTGAATGGAGTTCACAAGACAGATACCAGGAGCTCAAAGATGGTGGATAAAAGTGTGGGGCTGAGTCAGTACTGGGTGCAGGTGTTCTTTTATACGCAAGTGACAAGGTACGAAAGAGCTGTTGCCTCATGAATGGATGTCTGTAGGTCTCCTTGCCTGCAAGTATCTGGGTTCCACAAGGAGATTCAGAAAAATGTCTGTTCTGAGAATACTACGTAGCTGGTATGTCAGAAGATGAAGAATTACTTGTAGTTCTGCATCCCAGAAGATGTCATCTTGCAGGATTTTCACTTTCCCAGCTCCATTTAGAGTGGACGGGAATCTTTGTAAGGTTACTGCTTTTTCAGCCCTTTCGTTATGACTGGCTTATTTGCCTCTGGGGGGCTTCACTTCCTGATAAATCAGACTTGACTAGAAGGGTTCAAGGGTGGCACTACAGGTCTTAGATGGTTTGTGCTTCTGCCCACTGCCTTTGGGGATCGGTATGCCTCTAAAGCATTTATTTCTCCCTGTTTCATGCTTGGTATTTGAGACCCAGGGTCAAGAAACCTCTGAAGACTACCTTACAGGAGAATTAAAAGATAAGTAACTTTTCTATATAAACTTCACTTGTGATTTAATTCTCCTATCAATGCAATGTTTGCAGTAAAAGCAGCAGAGAATCCTGTGGCACCTTATAGACTAACAGACGTTTTGGAGCGTGAGCTTTCGTGGGTGAATACCCACTTCGTCGATGAAGTGGGTATTCACCCACGAAAGCTCACGCTCCAAAACGTCTGTTAGTCTATAAGGTGCCACAGGATTCTCTGCTGCTTTTACGGATCCAGACTAACACGGCTACCCCTCTAATGTTTGCAGTGGCAGTTATAGTTCTCTTGGAATTTACACTCCATTTAGGAATGAGATATAATAGACTTATTCTTCAGAATCATTTTATTATGTCTCTGTAGATATTTGCCATGTAAATTACAGCTTTATGCTAATTAATTGTTGCCATAGTCCATCTTAGCCAGTATTCTGTATCTAACAACAGCCCGTAGTAGGGCTTCAGGGGAGTTTACAAAACAGGGCAATTATGTAGTAATTATGCATCTTCCACCCCAGCTTCTGGTAGGCAGAGGTTGAGGGCAATCCTGAGCTTGGGATTGTGCTCTGACCATCTTGGCTAATAGCCATTGATGGACCTATGTTATACTTTGACCATCTCAACGAGTTCCATAGGTTATTCGTGCACTATGTGGAAAAAGTAATTCCTCTTGTTTGTATTAAAGCTATTAATTTCCTTGTGTGACCCTTGGTTTTGTATTGTGTGAAAGAGTAAATAGTGCTTCTCTATTCACTTTTCCAAACCAGTCTTGATTTTTATAGATTTAGTTTTCTCTTTTCTAAGCTGAACAGTCTTACTCTTTTTAGTCTCTTCTTGTATGGAAGCCATTTCATACCTTTGGTCATCTTTGTCCTTCTTTGAACTTTGCACTGTGTCCTTTTTTTCAGATGGGGTAACCAGCACTTGACAGAGTATTCGAGGTTTGGGGACACCATGGACTTACATAGTGGCATTATGATATTTTAACTACCCCTTTCCTAATAGTTCCTAACATACGTTAGACTTTTTGACTGCTGCTGTGCATTTAGCAGAAGTTTTCAGTGAGCTATTCCCAGTGACTCCAAGGTCTATCTTGGGTGGTGACATTTAATTTAGAATCCACCATTGTATGTGTATAGTAAGGATTGTTTTTTCCAGTGCATTACTTTGCACGAATCAGTGACAAATGTTATCTGCTGTTCTGTTGCCCAGTCATCAAATCACAGGAATGGAAGAGACCTCCAGAGGTCATCTAGTCCAGTCCCCTGCACTCATGGCAGGATTAAGTGTTAACTCAGGGTATGGCTACACTTACATTTTTGCAGCGCTGGTAGTTACAGCTGTGGTCGTACAGCTGTGTAGGGCCAGCGCTGCAGTGTGTCCACACTGACAGCGACTAGGCTGCAGTGTGTCTACACCTTGAGCATTTGCAGCGCTGTGTGAGTGGTGCATTGTGCAGATATCCACAGAGCATCCTCATTCCCATTGTTGGCGTGTGCGTTGTGGGAGGGGACGGACAGGTGCGGAGGTCATTCCGCTTCCGTTTCCAACGACCCTCCGATGGGTGTTAACTCGCTTTCCCTTGCTCCTCTCTTTCATCAGCCGTTTTTGGTTCCTTATTTTCTTTTTTGTTTTTGTGACGAGCCGCGTCGATGTTCAGTAAGAAATGGAGCCCGACTGCTGAGAGACTTGATGGAATTTGCCTAGCACATACACGGTTGCATTGAGTATTCCTATCTCCAAAGTGAAGAGTGAGGAAGCCAGATGATGAAAAGACGGGCCTGACAGCCCTGACACTAAATTCGCTGTGGCGTAAGGACGTGCTCAGACGTGGAACGCCGCCTTTGGGCTGGGAAACCAAGCACTGAGTGGTGGGATCACATCGTCATGCAGTCTGGATGACGATCAGTGGCTGCAAGAAAACTTTTAGATGAAAAACACTTCATGGGACCTTGTGCGAGCTCTGCCCAACTGCAGCGCAAGGACACGAGTACTGAGAGCTGCCGCTGGCAGTGGAGAAGCGTGCTAATTAACAGGTCTGGAACTGGCAACTCCAGAACAGCCTACCTGATCGCATCGCACGAAACAGTTTGGAGTGGGAAAAGTCGCCGTTGAATAGTGGTGATCATTTTCAGGGCTCATAATCGCATCCTGCTAAGCAAGAAACATTGACTCTGGGGAATGGCGACATTCTGGGAGATGGCTTTTCGCACAAATTGGATTTTTCCTAACTGTGGAGGGGCAATGGCTGGGAGCATATTCTCATTCTGGCACCCCCACTGGCATCCGAGTACGTTATTCGGGAAGGGGTATTTCTCTATGTTCTCCAGAGCGCTTGTGATCATCGTGGGCGTTTCACACTTGCATTTACATAACAGGATGGCCTGGAAATGTGCATGATGCACGGCGATCTTTCGGACAGTAGTGGGATGTTTCAGCGAAGCTGCAGGCAGGGGACCGCCCTTTTCCGCAGACAGGAAGATCACAGTGGGGACGTCGAAATGCCCATTGTATCTTGGAGAAACCCGCTTACCGTAATGCCTTGGCTCATGTAAACGTAGTACAGGCAGCTTGACAGGAGCAAGACCGGTTCAACTACAGCTGAGCCCGGTGCAGAATACGTGCTGGGAGTGTGTTTTTCTGGCCGTCTACGGAGATGAGCAAGTTCTACGGGAAGCTAGACGGGGGAAGCAGATCCAGCGCATTATACTGCGTCCTG
This sequence comes from Chelonoidis abingdonii, assembly GCF_003597395.2. Classification (NCBI taxonomy): domain Eukaryota; kingdom Metazoa; phylum Chordata; order Testudines; family Testudinidae; genus Chelonoidis; species Chelonoidis abingdonii. The sequence goes on from NC_133769.1 coordinate 345,857,897, forward strand.
TAATCTTCATGAATAATTTGTGATGGGAGGGTGAAACCTTCAGTGATGAATGGACCTCCGGAGGTTCAACGCCTGAGGCTGTAATTTGCACACCAGAGAGAGGGGCTTACAGAGAGGCCCACAGGCTCAAGGATAGGGATGCCTTAAAGGTAGCAATCTTGGGAGGCTGAAGCCAAACAGTAATTGGTCCTTCTCCAGGAGTTAAGTGCGTGGTTGCATGCATTTCAGTGCTAATTCCACTTGTGGTGAAGATGTTCACCTCTTTTAGTAATATAAAACTGTTTAAAAAGAAGAATCCTTTAATTAAAAATAAGTACAACGGGCAGGGGGGTAAGGGTGATGAGCAGTAAAGTCATAGGTTTGTATATCGGTCCTTCCTTGAGTGCTGTGCAATGCCTGTCCACTTCAGGATTATCATGCGCATGTGAATGGGGTTGAGTGCGTAGGGTAAAGGGGCGTCGTTCTCAGGCTGTTAGGTGAACGTATGGCTGTTGGGGCAGCCTGGTGGTGGTAAACCATGATGCTGGAGAAGGGTGTTTTGAGGAAAAGTGGGTCACATGGGTTGACTTTGGAATCGGGAGAGAAGGCACGGTAGTGCTTCTGCCTGCATTAGCATTGACTGCATGAGGTCTATGTGGCTTCCAGGATGCTTAAGCAGCCAATCTGTGCTTCTCTCGGTAGCCAATTCCTTTTCTCTTGAGCAGCGTCCTTTTCCTTTCTCTTGGCAGCCTGTTCTCTTTCTTACACTGCTGTCTTTTTCCCTCAGTCTTGTGGAATACAGATTATAACTGGCTTCTACCAGCTCCTCCTTATTGCTTCCTTGGTTTTTTTCTTAAGTCTTGTAGTTTTTTCGGAATGTCAAGTCGCGCGTGATGGAGCTAGTATCCAAGGTCAACTTAAAAAAAAACACGAGAGATAAACTTTGACTACAGAAGCATAAACTTTTTACTACAGAGACTGTATTTTTTAAGACTAGTTTCTAGGCATCATTTACACATTTGCGAGCATAGCACTCAGAAGCCGCAGCTGCAGAGAGACTGGTGAGTTTCCCCAAGCGTCTCACCTGGGAAGGGGGGGCTGCTTGACATTCTGGATCCATTGGGGTTTCTAGGTGATTGGGGAAAGCAAAAAGAGCAGCTACAGGAAATAGCATTGAACCCATCTAACCACATGCTGCATCAGCAGGTACTCCTCCCAGACCATCTTGCACACGCGTCTCACCTGGATAAGGGGGCTTGCTTGACTCTGGAATCCATGGGGTCTCTAGACTTGGGGAAAGCAAAAAGAGCATTCCCTCCTCTGGCTACGGGGAAATAGCACTTTAACAGTCAATCCCATGCATTTTCCACAGAATTTTAACCTCCCCGATATCAGCGCTGCTCCGGGTCACCTGGGAAGAGCGGAGGGTCTTCTACAGCTATGCGGGAATCCGCCCTGGTCCCTTCGCAAGCTTTGCCTGCATTGTTGCACTGCAGCAATGGTCCCTCCCACCCCGCACGGCACCAATGCATGGACGTGTTAGCCATCGACTGGGACACAGGACCGGCTAGAGTGGCTCTTCCCTAATAAACTTTGCGGCAAGCGCATTGCACATGCTCTGGCTGAAACCGTTTGAAGAGTTACAGAGGCAGATCTACCGTGCATACGTGTGATGTGAGCCGGGCGATATGTGCGGCATTCCACCATCTAGGCAAGATGCTTTGGCGATGGCAGCCATGTATCTGCTTTCTCGATAAGTTGGGTCCTTATAATATAGTGTGGTGCGTGTGTGTGGTGGTGGTGTGTTGGTGTGGTCTTACCGTGGGATGTTCGTGGAAGCGATGTGTCCTGTGCTGTGCTGGTTCCCTCTCTGCGTGACTTATCGTGATGTAGTGACAGCTGTGTGTGAGTGTGTGCATAGCTTCTTCCTTGGGTGGAGAGATAGTTCGTTGGCTGCGTTTGACGCGGTGTGAGGTCCAAACACGTCGTATGTAGCGTGTGGGTTCTTGGTGTGTGTGTGTCTCTACACACCTCCCCTATAGCGTACGCAGCCGAACTCACCTACAGCGAATTCGAGAAGCTCTCTCTCACAAAGACTTTGAGAGCAATAGAGAATAGCTCAACTGCCACGACGTGTGTGCTGGCAACATTCCACAAAGTCTCAGCAGCTCGGCTCCCCTTCTTACTGAAATCACGCGGAGACTCACAATGGCAGCCAAACGGCTGAAAAGAAGCGATGAACCACGGGTCGTTGGAAAGAAGAACGCACCCTATGCCGTCCCTCCCACAACCCACAGCGCAAAATGGGATGAGGTGCTCGTGATAGCTGCCACTGCAACACTCACAAAGCGCGCAAATGCTGCAAGTTAGACAACAAAAACTGCAGCGCTACTATAGCGTACGCAGCCGAACTCACCTACAGCGAATTCGAGAAGCTCTCTCTCACAAAGACTTTGAGAGCAATAGAGAATAGCTCAACTGCCACGACGTGTGTGCTGGCAACATTCCACAAAGTCTCAGCAGCTCGGCTCCCCTTCTTACTGAAATCACGCGGAGACTCACAATGGCAGCCAAACGGCTGAAAAGAAGCGATGAACCACGGGTCGTTGGAAAGAAGAACGCACCCTATGCCGTCCCTCCCACAACCCACAGCGCAAAATGGGATGAGGTGCTCGTGATAGCTGCCACTGCAACACTCACAAAGCGCGCAAATGCTGCAAGTTAGACAACAAAAACTGCAGCGCTAGTAGCAGACCAGGAGTACAGCCAGCGCTGCAGCCAGGGAGTTGCAGCACTGGCTGAGCTTTGTAAGTGTGGACACCGAGTAAGTTGCAGCGCTGTAACCCCCTCACCAGCGCTGCAACTTGCAAGTGTAGCCAAGGCCTCAGTCAACCAGTTTTGTGTGATTCCTCTAACTTCTTGCAGTCTGCTTTGGATTTACTAGCATGAATAATTTTATATCATCTGCTAACTTTGCCACTTAACTGTTTACCTCATTCTTCCAGATCATTAATGAATATGTTGAGCGGCATGGGTCCCTGTTCAGATCTTTGGGGAACCCCGCTGTTCACCTCTCCATTTTGAAAACTGACCATTTATTCCTATCACATTTCTTGTCTTTCAACCACTTACTGATCCGTGAGAGGACCTTTCCTCTTAACTCGGGGCTACTTAGTTTCCTTGAAACTTTGGTGAAACTTTCCTTTGGTGACAGACCTTGTCAAAGGCATTCTGAAAGTCCAGGTACACTGTATCAACAGGATCACCCTTATCAACATGCTTGTTGACTCCCTCAAAGAATTCTAGTAGATTGGTGAGGTGTGATTTCCCTTTGTAAATGCCACATTGACTATTCCATAACAAATCCTGTTTATGTGTGATAATTCTGTTCTTTACTATAGTTTCTGCCAGTTTGCCTGGTATTGAAGTTAGGCTCACTGACCTGTAATTGCCAGGATCTCTTCTGGAGACCTTTTTAAAAACTTGGTGTTATAGTAGCTACCTTCCAGTCATCTGGGACAGAGGCTGATTTCAGTGACAGGTTCCATACAACAGTTAGTAGTTCTGCAGTTTCATATTTCAGTTCCTTCAGAACTCTTGAGTGAGTACCACCTGATCCTGGTGACTTATAACTGTTTAACTTATCAGTTTGTTCTAAAACCTCTTCTACTGGCACATCAGTTTTGGACTGTACTTCAGATTTGTTGCCCAAAAAACAGCTTTGTGCCAGTGTCATAGCTAAGGCCTATCAGACAAGTCTCATGGCTGAAAATAAAGCCGAGTATTGTAAATCAGTGTGATCCAATGTCTGAAAATACTTTGAAGGACTAGTCTTCCATATTCAGTTCCCAAATGGGACTTCCACATGTAAAAGTTATTTGACTTGTGGTATAAGATATTTTCAACCATGTCAACACAAGCAGCAGGAAATGAAGAAAGGAGTCAGTGTCCCCGAGAGACTCTTTTTAGATCCATAAAATAATTTTTTTTTGAGGCATAAGTGTTGGTTAAAAATACTTATGAGGTAGGCTTCCAAAATATCCTCATAGAAGTTGTTTTTCTTAGTTGACAGAGTTGAAGGCAGACTTTCAGTACCAGGAGTCTAATTTAAGGACAAAAATGAACAGTATGGAAAAAGCTCACAAGGAAACAGTGGAACAACTGCAGGTAAATACTTAAGAATAGTTTAAATAGAGTTGATGTCAAAATATTTTGTATATTTGCTTTGAGAAATGAAATAGTTTAAATAGAAGCACTGTGCACTGTCATCCTTGCATGAGTTACCAGTCATTGAAATGGATGGGTCAGTTCCCATCTCTGACCTGTTACAGGCTTACTCACTCTCACTCTGAGTTACACCAGCATTATCTTCAGTTTTCTTTTCAAACATAGCCTCTTGATAGATACTTTTTTAGAGCAATTGAGGCACATCCTCTCCTCCCAGGTAGTTCCTCATGCCCCCCTTCTCAAGGGGCATACCTCATACTTTAAGAAACGCTGATATACCTGTTCTAGGTGATATGACATAATATAACTGCACAATTTTATTGCAGTGCAAGAAGCTAATCTTGCAATGATGTAACCCACATTGAAAGTACAACTGTTTAAGCAGCAGGAAAACCTGAAACGATTGATAAATTCTAGAATGAACAGAAATATCTATCTACAATGCAGTAGATATATTGATTTTGCAAATCCATGTGAGAGATTGGGCTTTATATCTTCCTTTATAAAACTAGTGGAAGATGTGGAGCTTAAATACCTGCGCTGTGCTGAAAACTTCTGTTCCTGAGAATAAATCAACATAATGGCAGAAGTTTTACACGGGTGGTAGCTTCATAACTTCAGCAAGACAGTTGTGCATGGCACTGTTGAATAATTGCTCCCTCCTATTCAAGAAGTTTGTTGCTCTCTTTCTGCAGTGCATCACTGATGAATATAGTACTGGAGTTAAGAGTAACTATTAAGACTTTTGAATAGTGTTTCTGTTATGTTAAACTGAAGAGAAAGTGTTTGTATAAATCTTTCTTTCTTTTTATCTATATTACAGGCCAAAAACAGAGAACTACTCAAGCAGGTTGCCGCACTGTCAAAGGGTAAAAAGTTTGATAAAAGTGGAAGTATACTAACATCTCCATGAGGAACTGGTTACTTACCTGAGGATTACTACTCAATGTAAATTTGAGTAATTCTGTGAAGCCCTTAAAATCCTGTGTAGTGGAAAAATATTTTTGCACACAGGATTACTCGGCATGTTTCCTACACATTTTTATAACTAATATGCATCTTTTTAGTTAAACTGTTCAGATAAAGTACTTCAACTGGCTTGAAGAAATTTTTTATTTTACTTTTTTTATATTGGGAACCTTTTTTGCCAGCAATAGTATTTAACAATTGCAGAGGGGTAATACAGCAGTGCTCTCTTTAAAACACATCATGCAATAACACAATAGGTGTACTTTTTACAGAGTTCAAAGCAGCAGCTGAATCCCTTAAACTATGCTAAGTTTGGCCAAAAGTTCAGTTTCAAGTTTGTAAATCTGCAAGGACAATGCTTTTGAAATAGGAATATGGACACTGGGTTCTGACAACTGTTCTTTGCTTTGTATTAAAATATAGGACATTTAGGATGGAAATCGTGGTGCTCTTAAATGAAACTCAAAAGATATATACATATGTGTAAATACAATTGTAACAGTTATATTCTTAGTGATAACAAGTGAGTAACTAGTGTTTTACATTCTTGTGATAGGAATTTATTGAAAGATTATCTATTGTACAGTACCAGAGACAAAGTGTGGTTTTTTTGTAAGATTTACTGTAGACTTTTTTCTTGCAAGTGCCTTTCTCCAACTGTTAATTTATAGGAATGTTGGTATTTTGTACATAATGTTTTTGTTTTAAAATCATGTTTAATAAATGTTTGTGTATATATATATATAAATGTGTGTACAGAGAAATCAAAAACAAAGATCAAAGTTGCTAGTGCAGTGCTTGAAGCAGCATTAAGAACTAGCCAGTTGATGGACAGTGTGTATTGACTTTTTTAACCTTATTAGATTGCATCTGTGGGGTTTGTTGAATCTGGTTAGTGCTTATTATGCCAAACACTTCCTAAATAAACAATTTGTATGGTTTTTGCCGCACTAAACTATCATGTTTTCTGTATTTTTCCTGTTGGCCCAGGGCTAACTTTTTAAAATTTCATAGCAAGCATTGTACTCCCACGGTTATATCCTGAATTAGCAGTATAGTTAATACTCACTACTTTATTTTTAAAACTTGCATATTCAGTTTGTCTTGGTTTTAACTGTACTTAGTTGTAACTTAAGGTCACTTCTTAAAAATTAAGTAATTAGATTGACACGTACTTAGTTTAGTAAAGATACACATTGAGAAAACAGTAGCCAAAACTGTAGTGGTCAGTACATAAATAAAGGGAATGGATGTGGTGTCAAATGAAAGCTTATTGTTCAACCCTTGAATGGAATCTTCTGTTTTTAAATTCACTTAGTTCAGTTTTAGCTCTGCTCCTAATGGACATCAGTACAAGTGTCTTACTAGGATGAAACAACTTCACATAACTGGGGTACACTGTTTAGGAAAGAAAGTTCTAAACCAGCCTAACTTGGAATAGTCAGTTGTCTGTCAGATGGTAGCTGTAGTTCAGATGTGGATGTTGATCTGGTGACTTGGGAGCTGCTTGCACTTCAGCTAGCTTTATTGTCTGATATCTTGCTGCTTGGAGGACTAATCTGAAGTCCTCTAGTTATCTACCCAGATGCTACTGAATTGTGAACAACTTTAGCAGTTTAGAAAACACTTAGTCTATGGAATAATTATAATTTGGAAAAATCTAGCTAGCTTGTTTCTTACAGTGAGGTGTATTTGATTTTTTTTGGACATGAAGATCAACTTTGTAAGTTTATAAAAAGTGTTCTTTAAACTTACTAATACAGCTAGGATAGAAAATGCTGCTGCTATCCTATTGGGATGTTTGTTGTATTGAGAGTTTTTTTAAAAAAAAATTAAGTTTTTCTGACTTTCATTAGTTCAGAATAATATTTTGATACTGGGGGCTTTTCTCTCCTGTTTATTGGCCACCAGTCCATGGTGCATATGGATTTAAAAACTAATTCAGAACCATGCACATCAAATTGATGAATTGTCCCATTAAGTGATTCTTATTCAAACAACCTTGAGCTGCAATATAAATTTTTTTTTAAGAAAAAGTTCAATATTATTCTTGAGCTTTATAGATCCCAATGCTAAAAACATTTAGGGGCTTCACAGTATTTAGTTATAATTAAATACTTGATCTCTTTATTCTGTAACCTAACTTTTAACTTTAAATTTTAAAGTTTGTAAACTAGCAAATTGAATCCCAATCCTGACGAATGCGATCCTGGAGCTGTAGCCTATTGACATAATGAACTGATGTTCTTTTAATGTTGATCTGGAAAGAGAGATGTTGTACTGTAATGTGCTTTTTAGCCTGTTTTTAGTTGTCAATTAACATTGACAGGTGATTGCCACTTTGGCTCAAGTTATTTATGTATTTTAAGTCTGTGAATATTGCAGTCCCTTTTTAGATAGTATGTCTAAATATGCATCCTGCAGTGAAGCTATTCAGCTGTCCACATGTATAGACTATTGAAATACTGTATTGACACACATCTGATTGACATTTTGTACCTTTTTCTAAAACCAATATTTCACAATAAAAGCTAGTCAAAACATTTAGTTGCTTCTTTTATGTTACTCAAAGTCGTAATTTGTTTTAAACATCTGTAGTGTCAAACATTAACCAGAACTCAACATCAGTTGATGGGAATCATGAAGGATCTGTTCAAAGAACTAAGCTGCCACAGAAATTACATACATGGAGCATTCTTCAAATTGCAACAAATGATAGTTTTGGAATAATTACCTACTTTAGTGACTCAATATGTTAAATTATTGCTTTTCTCTGTTACAGTGTACAGAGTGATAATGCATGAAACTGCTTCAGGGCAGTGTCTACATATGTAACTCGAGAAATAGGTCTGATATAGACGTAAAACTTAGGCCAACTTAGTTGCATCGCTCAAGGCTGAAAATTTTCACACTCTCTGGGTATGGCTACATTTGGAAATGTGCAGCGCTGGGAGTTACAGCTACAGCTGTGTAGGAACAGCGCTGCAGTGTGGCCACACTGACAGCTACCAGCGCTGCAGTGTGGCAGCATTTGCAGCGCTGTTGGGAGTGGTGCATTGTGGGCCGCTATCCCAGCGTTCAAGTGGCTGCAACGTGCTTTTCAAAAGCGGGGGGGGGAGTGGAGTGTGACAGGGAGCGTCGGGGACAGAGAGACGGATTTTTGGAGCAGACACTGTGAGCTCCCTGTCTTGCAATTCTGGCATTTCCCACCCCTCCATCACTCTAAAAGTAAAAAGCTTCAGACAAATAAGCAGCTTCTCCGACAGTCTCCCTCCCCCCCCGTGCTGTTTGTCTCCTCAAGCAACAGCTGTGACATCCAAAGCCTCGGCTCGGCTCGCTCGCTGGAGCAAAGAGCAGCTGTGTTGGTAGCTCCGGGGAGTAACTTCCGGTTGTTGTAGACAGGAATTCTGGATACCCTTAATACCCTGGAGCCAATAAAGTGCTGGTGAGTGTCCACACCTGATGAGCAGCGCTGCATCACCAGCGCTGGATTCGCTACAGCCGTAGCAGACCAGGAGTACAGCCAGCGCTGCAGCCAGGGAGTTGCAGCGCTGGCTGAGCTTTGTAAGTGTGGACACTGAGTAAGTTGCAGCGCTGTAACCCCCTCCCCAGCGCTGCAACTTGCAAGTGTAGCCAAGCCCTCTGTGCGATGCAGTTAAGCTGACTTAACTTCCATTGTAGATGCAGCTATGCTGACAGAAGAATTATTCCTTTGACCTAGCTACTGTCTCGAGTGTCAATTTACCACAGCGATGGGAAAAACCCCTTTTGTTGCTGAAGTGTCTGCACTACAATGGCTCTAGCTCCCACCCTGCAGTTGCGTTACAGTAGTGCTTGTAGTGTAGACATACCCTTCTTGAGACTTCCTAAGCATTCAACAAAAACTTAGACGCCATAAAATTGGGAAAGTTTAACTGAAAGATTCTCATCCAACTTGACAATTTCCTCATATTTAGTTTTGATAGAGCTGGTTCATTAAACTGCAGGCTATTTCTCTATTCCACATGCTTCACCTTCAAAAACCTAATTACTTCATTTTATTATCTTCTTATGTTCTCTCTGGAGAGAACAAGATATTTTATTGGAGTTTACTTTGCCCTTAACATCAGCCTTCCAAAATAGTATTTCCATGATTTTCTTAAAGCCTGCTTTACATTAAATTCTTTTTACATATATGAACCATTCTAGGAAATGCGTTGGATGGGCTTATTAACGTATGGCATCTTGGAATTAATGTGAGGTCATATCCTGTGAATATTGAAACTGCTTAAACTGACCCACATTCCATTATTGGAAGGACTCCGATATTAATCTCACAATCTTCAGTATGTTTACTTGGCTTGGCTCAGCTTAGGCGCCAGCCACTGCTATGACAAATCCTGTCATCGCTACAATGAAACCAGTCTCAACAGAACAGTGCTCTTAGGCCAGTGCAAACTTGGGTCAGGCCCAGAGCTGAAGAAGAGCTCTGTGTGGCTCATAAGCTTGTCTCTCACCAACAGAAGTTGGTCCAATTAAAAAATTACGTCACCTACCTTGTGTCTCTAATTATGTGATTTTTAAAGCAGAGTGAGTTGCATGTGTGGACATGACTCATTTTAAACCTGGTTTACATAAGTAAACTTGAGTCGCTGGATGAATCAATAAACCGAATTAAGAGTGCCTGCACAGGGGTTTGTATTGCTTAATAAAATCTGATTTTAAATTGGTGCAAGCGATGTATGAACAAGATCTCTGTTCTTGACAGTCTGCAGCACCTCCAAGAAGCACTGAATTTACACTTTTTTTAAACAAGTTGTGAATGCCAGTTGTCATATCTGTTATCTTTAGCAGAGTAAAAAGTTGTGTGCAGCATCCTTATTTTGTATATATGTCCCTTTTTATTGTGTTCTTGAAGTTTGACCAGTCTGTAAAACTGGCATAATAGAAAGTAACAGTGGAGAATGCAGCATTTTACCTTAAGCTTTTCTACCAAGGAGCCCAACTCTTGATAGCTGTTGGCAGAGTAAATTTGGTTTGTGTATCTTAAAGAACAAGCATTGCTACAAAGGTGCATCATGCAAAAGAAGTATTTAAAAAAAAAACAAATAACTCTTTAGTGTGCATGTACAGAAGAAACTGGGTGGAAAATATAAATGTTCACTTGAAAAGAGAGCACTCTATCCTACTGACCCACTTGAGGCAAAATAGGAGTTTCTGTTTACCTTGCAAGTGACTTGATTTCACTTTGTCTACTTGCACTCTTATGCATGGGCCAGCAAATGTTCTTCAAAATAAGACACTAGCTGTTTCATTGTAGAGTCATAGAATTTTAAAGCTAGAGGGGACAACCAGATCATTTAGTCTGACCTCAGGTATATCACAGGCCTCCAGCACCCACACACTAACCCGCACAACCAGAATTAGATCGAAATGTTACAGCCCACAAGAGATTAGACTGTTGTGTGCTGCAGGCAAAGAATAGGAGGGACTGAGGTGTACCAGTCCTCAAGGCCCTTGCAATGGCAGGGAAGTGAGATATACCCAGTGACCTGTACCCTATGCTGAAGAGGAAGATGAAAAACCACCAAGGTGACTTCCAATCTGACTTTGGGGGAAATTCCTTACCAACCCCACATATGGTGATCTGTTACAAACAGTATGTAAACAAAAACCTGCCAGCCAAGCACCTGAGAGAATGCTTGGTACCACCTCAGAGTCCTGGTCCTCCCTGTCCAATGTCCCGTCTCCAGCTATGGCCATCCCTCATGCTTCAGAGGAGATCAAACAAAAGCTAAAACACAGTGGGAGGAAATCATGCCATTTTCATTGAGAGAGAATGGGAGAATACCTCCAGCATTTATAATAGAGTTAAATATAAATAAATGTGGTTTTTAATTTATAAGTGGGGAGTTCCACTTGGAGGCTTGCTGTGTAAAAGGAGTCACCAGTAAAAAAGTTTGAGAACCACTGAAGCGCAAGCTGTGCTTGGTGAACTTGATTTAGTAGTTTGAGATAAGCTATCTCAGGCAAGTATTTGCATAAGTTTAACATTTCACAGGATTTGTAGATTTCTCCTGCATTTATGCACTCAAAATGTCACACTACCACAAAAAAGGCTAGAGTTAAATTTCTCCAATTCCTGGTCCTCTTCCAGTCTGACACATTTAAGCTGAGTCTTTCCTTTAAAGTTTTACCAATACAACTGTTTTTTTTCCTGAAATTGTTATATCCTTCTTGGTGGTATAAGCTTATAATATTACAAGCATAATTTTACCAGTATAATCATGTCTAGGGGGGGTTGTATCACTTAATTATACCCTATAGTTAAAGAGGTACAGCTTTCTAGTGTAGACAAAGGCCTACCGGGAAGGGACCACATACTAAGGCTTGTCCACAGTCAGGAGCGGCGCCCTAGGCCGGGGTCATTCCGCGCTCCTGGTCTTCGGGGCCCTTTGGCAGTGGGTCCTGGAGCGAGTGAAGAACCCACCGCAGAATTGCCGCCAAAGACCCGGAGTGCAGAAGGCCCCCCGCCGCCAAATTACCACAAATGCCGCCCTCCCAAATCCTGGCGCCCTAGGCAACCACCTAGGTCGCCTTAATGGAAGCGCCGGCCCTGTCCACAATAGAAAAACTTTTGGAAATCTTTCCCACCACACCTCTCACTGGGTCAGAAAAATCAGTAGCAGCAATAGTGGAATCCTTAACTTAGCTTAGTATCTCCCAACAATTTTGCTTTTGTTAGGGGTGAAATAGTGATGTCCACAAATCCAGACAGAGTGTGCTTACCTAAACCCTCTGCCTGGGAAAATATGACCACTTCCTGTGTAAGATGCTTTCTTCTGGAAGTGCTGATTGCAAGAGGGAGTGACTTAACCAATATAAATCAATAAATTTCCCTTGCTGTTTTTGGTTAAAGAAATCTTGTTCTTTCAGGTGACAGACTGGTCCTGTTTATGGAGTATGACTCTTAATATCACTTGTTTCACTTTTTCAGCCATCTTGTATTGAAGATAGTGAGTGTGACACTGGTGAGCCAAGTGCCAGCTGTAGCCAAGGTGTAGGTGTCATAAATATAAAGGGAAGGGTAACAACCTTTATGTATGCAGTAACATAAAATCCTTCTGGGCCAGAGGTACAGAATCACTTTACCTGTAAGAGGTTAAGAAGCTCAAATAACCTGGTTGGCACCTGAACAAAAGGACTAATAAGGAAAGAAGATATTTTCAAATCGGGGCAGGGGGGAAGTTTTTGTGCTCTCTTTGTTTGTTCCCCTCTCAGGACAGAGAGAGAGACCAAGCAGGTAGGCCATCTCTGAAAAGATACCTGAAATGATACATCTAAAATTACAGAACTTGTAAGTAAAGGCAAGGAAATGCATTAGATTATCTTTTATTTTAGCTTGTGAATTTTCCCCATGCTAAGAGGGAGTTTTATTCCTGTTTTTTGTAACTTTGAAGCTGCGCATAGAGGGAAATCCTCTGTGTTTTAAAATCTTTTTATTTACTTGTAAAATTGCCATCCATCCTGATTTTGCAGGTGTGATTCTTTTACTTTTTTTTTTAAATAAAATTCTTCTTTTAAGAACCTGATTGATTTTCAGTGTCCTAAAAACCCAGGGGTTTGGTCTGTGCTCACTTTGTAACTAATTGGTTAGTATACAGCAGACCCTTGCTTGAACATGCATATTTATAGCACAGATTTGGTTATAGCGCGGGACCACGCATGGATCACAAATTTAATTACCTTCATTGGAATCCATGGTAACGTGGTCCCTGCGTTAATAAACCACGCATGGATCCAACCCACCCACCCCAGTGTATTATTCTCAAGCCTCCCCAGGAAAGAGGATGATGGGGGAATATTTTGAGGAAATGGGGACTCCAAGTGGCCCCTTTTCCTGGGTTTTTGTCTAAATCACTTGGTGGTGGCAGCAATACCGTCCAAGGACAAGGAAAGGATTTGTGCCTTGGGGAAGCTTTAACCTAAACTGGTAGAAATAAGCTTAGGGGGTCTTTCATGTGGGTCCCCACATCTGTACCCCGGAGTGGGGAGGGAACCCCGACAGTAGGTGTCAGCAAAAAACTGACAAACTTGCAGCTGTAATCCAGGCCAATTCACTTGTGTATTAGGATAGATGAAAGTGGTTGTTGAATGTGTTAGAATGTGTTTGGGGTTTAAACCTCATGAAAACGAATGGGATGTTGCATGCATTATATTCACTTATCTGTATCATGTGAGAATGAAATAGCAAACATTTATATTGTATATACCTTATACCTAAGTGACTCATCAAACATAAGGAAACTATGTGTGATTCAGACTATAACAGGAAGGTGCTAATTCCTGCACATTTCAAAGCAAGTGGCCATTGTGTGTGATGATCAGAGATCAAAGACTCTAAATGCCCCACTCCCCACTCCATCATCAAAGAGCCCACATGGGTAGCCGAACTGTTAACTTGTTCTTCTGTGAAAAGAAGCTATAAGTGTGGACACAAGGAACAAATTCTCCAACTCTGGACTATTTGGATTCTAACAGTCACCATAACTGAATGAGAAGATGGTGATCCCCAGAAAGCTGGCAGATTACTACATCTGTGCTACCTTTTGAAATTGTAGACTGTGACTCACCTGTACATATATATTTACCTGCTTTAGCCTCTCAAGAACTCTCATTCTCTTTGCTTAGCTAACAAACCGTTAGTTAGTTTACTATAGGATTGGCTACCAGTGTTGTCTTTGGTGTGAGATCTAGGACCTAGGTGAGAAACTGGTCTCTTGAAACTGGGTGTAATCTGAATATTATTGTGATTTTTTTGGTGTAATGACCGTTTATCACAGAGTTCAGCTTGCCTGAGTGACAAGATAGAGCAGTGTGTCTAAGGGGATTGTCTGTGACTCCATTATAAGACTACTGTAGTGCTTGGGGAGTTCCCGTTTATTACTGGGTTGGTGAAATCTAATAATAGAACATATCACCAGTTTGGGTGTCCACCCTGTTTCTGACAGTTTGGCCTTATGGAGGCACTCAGAGTTGTGAGCCACTCCAGACAGTGTGACAGTGAGTGCATGTGCATGTCCACAGAAAGTTTTGTTTATAGCAAACTCTCCTTTAAATGTTGATTACAGAAAGCATATTGTGGCGTTTACCCAAGTCCTTGCCCTTATTACCTAAACACTGAATTTTGAAAATGAGCCTTGAGCTGAATGTGAATGGCTGCTTGTTCAGCATTAACCACTAGATGTTGCTTCAACCACATACTTTCTCCAAAGCATATGCTGTACAATGTATTGCTGCACACATCCAGCAGCGACACAAGAGATTTCATTGGAGAGCTAGGAATTCTCTGTCCTTTCAAAGTCACCAAAATAAAAACATCTTGGCTGCTTAAATTGCCATATTCTCTAGATCCGTTTTAGTAGATCTGTAAAGTGAAAATGCAAAAGTTATTTTGAATAACAAACTAAAAATATTTTTAGTAATTCAATAATTCTTGTCACTTAAATTGTGATTTTTTTCAGCCACAGATCTTAAATCATTGTACTCGGAGAAAAATATATTCCCATTTTATGAGGCCCAGAGGTAACTGTCAAGCAACAATGCAATGGTAGAACTGGGAATTGGATCTCAGTCTCCTGATGCCCAGGCTGTGGCATTAGCCACTGGACGGTGCTGTCAGTTTCTATATAAATTAACATGGAAATAAATAATTTTGGAATTTAAATGCCATATTCCCAGGTTCAGTATATATCGGCAAAAGAAGTACCCCTTTAGCACTAAATCTAATTAGGCTTGACTATTTTCATCTTTCTCTCTCCCGTTCACATAATTCTGATCCAGATGTTTTCCAAACTGATTGTAGTAGCAGAAATATTTGAGATCATGTGGTCTTGCCAGCAAAGGATATAATTCAGGTCATCATTTAAGAACTCAGGGGTCTCCTTGAATTGAGTCCTGAAGCTTTAAGGGCATAATAACTTCAATTCCGATAAACAGATTATTAAACAACCAAGCCTTTTCATCAGCAGCTCCACATGTTGTGCAGGGCATTTCTGAATACTGAGTATGTGTGTTTTGAGAGCAAGAAGACCTGATCCTGGAACCTACACATGGTAAATGAAAAATTAATAGTGTTAATTCATGTGGACCATTAAAATATGTGCTTGTATTGTGGAAGACTTGCTATCTAGCCTAAGTTTTGATGTTTCTGATTGAGTGTTGTCAGGAATTACTTCCATACTCATACAATTTTATACCTTCTGCTCCTTGTTTTCAGTTCTATGAGTCAAGAGACAGTAATTTTTGCATTAACAATCTAACTAGTAAGCAAAATGTAATATAGGGGTTAGTTTTAATTTGAAATAGAGAATTGGCAAGTAATCCTCTAACTATAGTCTGCTGAGCTTGTCATCGGAATGTTTCTGCATGAAGAAGCATTTTCAAGAGCTATTTTGGGAAGAAAACTTCAAGTACACAGGGCATGAATCAGTGACCTCTCACCTACTTCTTTCTTGCTAATCTGTTAACAATGTGAGATAATTTACATACTATGAAAATGCAGAGAAACTTCTGACAATGTTTATTGTATCTTATTGCCTTGATTTTTCAGACAGGTGTTGGGTAAAATTCTCAAGACCATTTTCAAAAGTGACTTCAGCCTGGATCCACAAATGGACTTAGGTGTTGTGACACTGAGCAAAGCCTAACTTTTAGGGACCTAGAAAATTACAGGAACAACACAGCGATCCACAAAGTCTGAGTTAGGTGCCTAGGCTCCCCGTACAATGAATGGGGAGAGGCAGGCCCCTTAGAACAGGATCCACAAAGCCAGCATGCTAGGTGGGGAGCTGTCTAAGTTAGCCAATGGGAGATACCAAGGAGAAGGGTGTATCTTAAGCCCCTCCCCTCTCATGGAGATAGGCACCGAAGTCTAGGCTGCAGTGAGGTACTTACCTTTGCTAGAAATCCACAGCTGGGAACCCCTCTCCTGGAGTCAGGTGCCTTTCAGATGCCTAAGTTGTTTCTTGTGAGCATGATTGAGGCAGGGGCTCCATACAAAGCTGGGGTGGAGGAAGAGGAGGTGCTGCTGCCACATCTCACCTTATAATTTTAAAGCCAGTGGTGGTTGGTACACTCATCTGGGACTTGGGAGATTCAAGTTCAGTTCACCCCAAGCTGAAAGGATTGAACAGGGGTCTCCCACCTCGCAGGAGAGTGCACTAACCACTGAGCTATGAGATATTCTGATGTGGAGTTCCCTCAGTCTCTCCTATTAAAGTTGTTCCACTTTGGATAAATACTTAAAGAGTCACTGGGCCAGAGAGAGAATGATACTAGTATACTGATGAATATTGAGCAAAGGAAATTAATTTGTCTCCAGACTGATAGTGTGACTAATAGTCAGTAGAGGCTAATAAAAATGTTTAGCGTGACATGAGAGTGTCTACACACTTGATTCTTCAAGTGGAATTGTAACCACACTGCACTGACACAGGCACACGAGTTGCATAAGAAACTAAATGGAAGAATGACTATGGAGAAGCATTACATTTTGCAAAATTTCCAAACTAAACTAGAATTTGAACAAAAGCGATTGCCATACTAGTTCAAACCAGTAGTCCAAATATCTCGGAGAGTGTCCTGAATCTGGTATTTCAGTGGAAGGTGTAAGAAGCCCTGCAGTAGGCAGTTATGAAATTACACGTCCACAGGGAGGTTGCTTCCTAAGCCCCATTAATTGGAAGTTATCTCATACCCCAAAGCCTGATGATTTATATTCCTCATTACCACAATGGTATCTTGTGGCAATGAGTTCCACAGACTAATTGTTGATTGCACAGTGGCTCTTTCTCAGTTTAATCCAATTTTGGGCTTAGATTTTATCGGCTTTAGCTCTGGCCTCCAGAATTAAAGTATTCATACAAGCAGTTAGTATTTTTGTTCAGCTAAACTACTTTACATTTGTGTGTACTTGCTGGCACCATAACCCTTCCATTCTCAGAGTCTGAGCTGTCCCTCCAGAAATACATCATATGCATTTTCCCCAGAGTAACCAAATAGCACGTGTGAAAAATTGGGACAGGGTGGGGGGTAATAGGTGCCTTTATAAGACAAAGCCCTGAATATCAGGACTGTCCCTATAAAATTGGGACACCTAGTCACCCTAATTTTCCCAGAGCTGCTAGGTCTAGTTTTTCTATATACAAAAGTGTCTGCCTTTGTCCCAATGTGAAATACGTTTTCTGTCTGCTTGAGCAGTGGAATGTTCTAGTGACACTTCCTCCTGCAGTTTTTCCTGATGGGCAGGCCCTGTGGCAACCAGCCAAGCCCAGCACTTGAGAGAAGTCTTGGCTATTAACCACTAGTGGCATATCTAAGGAGAAATGCTATTGCCCCATGGCTGCTGTGGCCTACTCAGGGAGAAGACTCTGCTTCCCCAGCCCCCATCCCACAATTTGGGTTGCTTTCTCACACAATGGGCTAAATTCTACTCTTCCAACAAATTCATGCAGTTGTCACTTAGGCCAATTGCAGTGGCACACATTTGTCTGAGAGTCTCCCAGTTCTGTTCCATTTTGGTGTTTCATTCACACTCTAAGTGGCATTTTAAAAGTCAGAAATTGATTATTGTGAAATGCAAGCAGAGAGAGAGTGATAGCTTATGCTGTCTGTTTCCCAGGCTGATGTAGGGGTGGGCAGGTGTGTGGGCTTGTCACTCATGTAGCGATTGTGGGCGACACTATGCTCTAGAGAGAATGGTCTAGCTGACTGAGCACAGGATTGGGAACTGCTAGACCCTAGTGCTGACTCTGACACTCTCTATGGCCTTGGGTATGTCACCTAGACTAAAATTTTCAAAGCTGCCCTTGGATTTGGATGCCTGAGTTCTTAGATGCAAGCAGGTGGATGTTTAAACGTGCCGAGAACCCAGCCACTATATATAGCAGCAGTGATGAACTGCCAAAATCTTAACAACCAGTTTCCTACCGGGTCTTCGGCAGCACTTAGGTCCTTCACTCTCTCCGGGTCTTCGCCGGCACTTCATCGGTGGGTCCTTCAACAGCTGGCTCTACACTGGCTTCTAAATTTAACAACCAGTTCTTGCAAACCGGTGGTAACCAGCTCCAGCTCACCACTGCATAGCAGCCTTTTCTCCCAGCTAGCCAAAGAGCTGGCTCTGCCAGAGTGTGTGTCCTGGCCAAGTGACTCTCCCTTCATAGAGACGGGTTTACCGTTGAAGGTCAGGAGTTAGTTCTCCATTTACTTCACCCTCTGGTCAATCCATAAATATTAGTAGGATTTCCTTTGACCTGGGTTTTGTTTTCAGCTCGAAACAAATGTCATTATATATTTTCCTGGCTCACTGTAACGATGCTGGTTCTGGCGGGACCCAACTGAGAGTGCCAATTCAGGACAAATTGCTTAAAACAGGGCGGTTAAAGCTCAATGCTGGGGTTTTTTCACCGCTAAGGCAAACCAAACTAGCCAGACTAAGAGGACTTTGGTTTCATCCCACCAGCTAACCACAAGTTACACAAGCAATTCCCTTAGACACTCCAGTTTCCCAGTATCACCATCAGTGCCACTCGTTATGGGGACAAATGGTTATGAAAACCAATACTCAGTAAAAGAAAAAAGGTTCTCTCGATCCCAAAGAATCAAGCCCCAGACCCAGGTCAATATATAAATCAGATCTTACCCACAAATCATACTGTTGCCAATCCTTTAGAATCTAAAATCTAAAGGTTTATTCATAAAAGGAAAAAGATATAAATGAGAGCTAGAATTGGTTAAATGGAATCAATTACATACAGTAATGGCAAAGTCTTGGTTCAGGCTTGTAGCAGCGATAGAATAAACTGCAGGGATCGGTCATCAGTCCTTTGTTCAGAGCTTCAGTTTGTAGCAAAATCCATCCAGAGGTAAGAAGCAGGACTGAAGACAATATGGAGATGGGGTATCATCCTTTTATAGTCTTTGTCCTTACTGTAGAAAATTACAGCAAAATGGAGTCTGGAGTCACATGGGCAAGTTCCTGCATACTTTGCTGAGTTACAAGGTGTATCTGCCTTCTCTCAATGGGTTAATTATATAGCTGATGGTCCTTAATGAGTCATCAAGCAGGCCAGGCTGATGCAAATTGTGTGGGGTGTCACCCAGAAGCATAGCATAAGTTTGAAATACAGACAGTATAGAGCCAATACTTATAACTTTAAATACAAAAATGATATATACAGATAGCGAAATCATAACCAGCAACCTTGTCTTAGACATCTCATTTGACCCCCTTTATACAAGATTTGGTGCCACTACAGGACTTTGGTTGCAACCATGTTCTATACAGTTCCAGTTCAAGTCAATAACGTGACACTCACACATACCTAACTATCAGGTAATGCTTTCTCTAAATACTCATTTCACAGTGGGATTCTTTTCCAATACAAACTTTCCTCCCAAGGAGGTGTCACTGCTCTTCCCATGAACTATTGCCAGCTATCTATTTCCCCCACTACACCAACAGGTCTCACATTAATGGCATCAGCCACTCAACTATTCCAAAAAAATCCCCTTGAGAGGCCTCACTTGGGTATTGTGTTAATTAGGCAGAGCAGTAGAACTGACTTCTCAACCCCTAGGGTGAAGATTATTTAACTAAAGGTAAAAATTATGTCCAGAAAAGATATCGGCTAGAATTAGAAACTCCACTAGTTGGATTTACTGAACAGTCACTCACCAGTGATTTCTCTGTAATTTCGCTAGTAATTTCAATAAGCATCAACCAATCCAGGAGCAGTACAAGACACAAAGTGAGACGCTCCTTTCCCTAATTAGCTAGTTGTCTAAAAGGCACCTAAAAGAGAAGACAGGGCTGAGCCTAAATGGAGAATCTTTTGGGAATGTACTTAAGTTTCATTTCTTATGTACCAAAAGCAAATTGCTTTCTAGCCAATTTATGCATCCTTTGCTTTTAACAGAAAATTTATAGAATGTGGTGTATTGAACTGTTTTTTCCCTTTGTCTGGTTCCCCTTATACTTCTGCAAACTCTCTGTGAGACAAATTCTTAATATGACCTCTTTTTTTTTTCAGAAAGAATGGAAAATTTTGTTACTAGGGGAATGCAGTGCTTCTGAAGATACGTGACTCAGCATCACAACCAATAACTAGTAATTGAACTGCGTATTTTAGACAATTCCTGCTTTCTGCTGTAGACTACCAAACATCATATGTGTTTAGCAGTAGTAGCATATTTCCAACCATCTGCATTTGCCTCCCACTCACATACACTTAGTCACTGCATACAAACATACACCTTCTGCTGAACTTTAGAATTATGTTCTTCTCTACTAAAACTCATTAAGTTTTTAGCAGTATGGTATTCTACAAAGCCTTTTCTGGCAACCTTTATAGCCCAATAATCTGGATTTATTGCCAAGGCATGCAAAGTACATAATTTAACCCACTCATTATTGTAACTTTGCTTTCGCATGCATTCAATAACACTTTGATAATGTTTTACTAAAAAACCCTCTCGTTTTATTGGTTAAGTTGCACCAGGGGAAGGTATACATGGCACTGCAGAAAGAATCCTATAGAATTTAATTAATAGGGATGGAGCCGGTATAGTTCTATAGAAAACGCTCTAAAACCAACAGAATTGAATAGAATATTATCCTTCCCGAAGAATTTTTTTAATCTGTCACATCCAAGTCTTATGCAGCCCCCAACACTGCTATCAGAGTGCTTCTCAAAATTATAGAGAGCACAAGGAATTGGACCTAGTCAAATTGTTTATTTTTCAGAGTGGATTTACGGTGGTAAAACTCAACCAAAGAAAGTGGGATTTGCACTTTGCACCGGAAGTCTGAAGTTCAGGGTTATTCTGGTCTCTTGGGAGAGTGAGTTCCAGATTTGTGGTCCTGGCTGCTATCCTTGCAAATTTCATTCTTCAGTTTGATTGTTCCACTGGAGCATAGCTCTCCTGAGAGGTCACAGTTACAGAGGGAGAGGCAATCTCTCAGGTAACTTGGGTTAGTGCTAGGAAGGGCTTTGAAGATGAGAACCAAAACCTTGACATCTTACCCAGTATTCCACAGGGAACTGGTGAAGAGAGTGAAGCACAGGTTTGATGTGCTTTTGGCAGCTTGTTGGGTTGCTGGGATCTGGGATCTTTTAGGGTTTGTGAATTCATTCCTAAGCATGGAAAATTGTAATATGTGAGGCTGGGGCTCATGGATCACTGTGAATAAGGCTGAATCCAAAAGAAGGAGACACTGTCACCTTGCCAGCTGGAGTTGATAAAGGGCATTTTTCATGGCTGTGGCTATTTGGGAATCCAGCAGACATGGACATGAAGAATGTAGATGGACACCAAGGCTGTAGACCAGCTTAACAATTTTAGGGCCATCTTCTTTAATGGCGGGTGATACATGGAGGTTGTGCATTCTTCAAAGTGCTTCCCTCTCTCTACCAATATTACCCTATTATTTCCAGATTTTGTCAGTTTATCTACATCCAGTTGCTGATCTCAGAGAAACCCTTGGAGTTGGGTGTCATTAGGTTATTGTTGGCCTTCAAGTCCATGCAGTTCCACAATCTTCCCTACTGGCTGCATGTAGATGTTGGAGAGCATAGAACATCAGGGTTGGAAGGGATCTCAGGAGGTCATCTAGTCCAACCCCTGCTTAAAGCAGGACCAATCCCCAGACAGATTTTTGCCTCAGATCCCTAAATGGCCCCCTCAAGGACTGAACTCACAATCCTGGGTTTAGCAGGCCAATGCTCAAACCACTGAGTTATCCCTCCCCCTGTGTATGTGTGACTCAGATGAGAGCTCTGGAGATGGAGGAGCAGGGTCCCAACATGCCACTCTGGGTGCAGTCTGAGAGAAATGGTCAAAGCCATCTCCACATGCGCCTGCTCTCCCTCCCCACCTCTGGGGCAGGACAGCAGAAGTCTTTGGTCAGCCAGTTGAATGTTGTGGAGAGGTCCAACATGAGTAGGGATCTTTGGCTCTTGGCACTGATAGAATCATAGGACTGGAAGAGACCTCAAAAGGTCATCTAGTTCAGTCCCCTGCACTCAAAGCAGGACTAAGTATTATCTAGACCTGACAAGTGTTTGTCTAATGTGCTCATAAAAACTTCCAATGAAGGAGATTCCACAACCTTCCTAAACAATTTATTTCATGATGACCTCCTCTTACCATGCCTAGTCCATGTTCATGCTATGGTCTGAAACCTGAGTGGGAGGGTCCAGGATGTTGTCAGGATCTAGGTGGAGTTGGCGAGCTTCTCAGTTAGCTGCCTAGGCACTGATTTCCATGAGAGTTAGGTGCCCCAGTACCTTTGTGAATCTGGGCCCTAGAATTGAGCTATTTTAGAGCATTGTCTTTTACTTGCTATAGGCTGGTTTACACTTTCTATGGCAAGCTTATCAACTGTTATTAAATTAGACCCATTCCATAAAGGTATGTCTTAGATGCTGTTTCACGCAACAACCCTAGTATTGGGCAGTCATGAGAAAACATAAACCTATCAAAACTTTACTGTAAAATTCTTCAGTACATTCAATTGCTAACATAATTTTTAGCATAAAGGTCAATAGTTAATACCGCACAACAGTAATATAACAAGAAGAATATAATTAGAAGTACATTAAATAGCCTAATTCAACAAAGCACATGCTTAAGTCCCATTGACTTCACTGACTTTCAGCATGTGCCTAAAGTTAAACTTGCACTTAAGTGCTTTGCCAGTTTGAGGCCAATTATGGCTAGAAAGGAAAGATGGGCTGTTGGTTTGGGCATTAGCTTAGGAACTTGGAGACCCACATTCCATTTCCTGCTGTGCCATAAACCTCCTGGATGACCTTGTGTAAGTCACTTAGACTCTCTTGTGCCTCAATTCTTCATCTGTGAAATGGGTATAACAGCACTTCCCTGCATCGCAGGGTTACGAATGGGGCCAAATAAGTATGCAAGGTAGAAGAAAATGTTGCCATTGGGCTCCACACAAGATAAAAGTGCAGCATTTATTTGTGACTTCATTCAGATATTAGCCTATTGGAGTGTGAGCCTTTCTGTAAGTTGCCTCTATGAGTACTTTACATACCTTGGCACTGATAGCATTATAACCAACTTTCTAAAATAAAGAGCTTTCTGGATTCATTTGCAAAGAAAACTGAGAGGAGGTCAATGGGATAAAGCAGCTGTAAAGGATTAAGATGAACTAGGTGGTGAACACAAAGCATGTTGTGCAATACAATGCCCGGGAGTGTCTCCCATGACACCTCTCAGCCTTTGTACTTGTGAATTACATCACTACCAGAGCACCTTGGCAGATGCCTGTTTGACCTTGCTGCTTGCATACAGTGTGAATAAAAGAACACACAGAATCGAGGCCATTGAAAGAGGCCATCAGAAACACACCTTTTGGTGCCAGTGTCTAGTTCTAGGTCTGGGGAAATGCGAATGAGTTGTTTGAAATACAAAGGAAGGTGAGAAAAGAAAACAGAGGTATCTACAGAGACAGACATCTTTCTCCCTTTCATTTCAGTGGGGAAAAACATTTAACAGAGCAGATGGAAAATCACTGCTTTGACATTTAACACCTGCTGTGTGTTTGCAAAGAAGAAGAAGAAATCTCTCCAACAGCCAGAGGTGGGACACTAGATAGGGGAGGGTCCTGGTTTACTACAGAGAATTCTGTCCCAGGTGTCTGGCTGGTGAGTCTTGGCCACATGCTATGGTTGAACTGATCACCATCAGGGGCGGCTCCAGGCCCCAGCAAGCCAAGCAGGCTGCCTCTGGCGGCTTGCATCCGGCGGCTTGCCTGTGGAGGGTCTGCTGGTCCCATGACTTTGGTGGACCTCCTGCAGGCATGCCTGCGAAGGGGCCGCTGCTCCCACACTTCGGTGGACCTCCCGCGGGCACGCCTGTGGGAGGTCCACCAAAGCCGCAGGACCAGTGGTCCCTCCCCAGGCAAACCACTGGAGGCAGCCTTCCTGCCATGCTTGGGACAGCAAAATCCCTAGATCCACCCCCGATCACCATATTTGAGATTAGGAAGGAATTTTCTCCCAGGTCTGATTTTTTCTTTTTTTCTTTTTTTTGCCTCCTCTGCAATGTGGGGCATGGATCACGTGCTGCTCTAAACTAGAGGAAATGGTGGATTCTCTGTAACTTGAAGTCTTTAAATCATGATTTGAGGCTTCAATAACTCAGCCAGAGATTATGGGCCTATTA
This sequence comes from Chelonoidis abingdonii, assembly GCF_003597395.2. Classification (NCBI taxonomy): domain Eukaryota; kingdom Metazoa; phylum Chordata; order Testudines; family Testudinidae; genus Chelonoidis; species Chelonoidis abingdonii. The sequence continues at coordinate 345,882,299 of NC_133769.1, forward strand.
CAGGAATGGGTGGGTGAGGTTCCATACCTGCAATGAGCAGGTCAGACTAGATGATCGCAGTTGTCCTTTCTGCGCTTAAAGTCTATTGGTATGTTTACACTATGAAATTAGGTCAATTTTATAGAAGTCGATTTTATGCAGTCTATTGCGTATGTCCACACTAAGTTCATTAAGTCGGTGAAGTGTGTCCTTACTACTGTGGCTAGCATCGACTTACAAAGTGGTGCACTGTGGGTAGCTATCCCATAGTTCCCACAGTCTCTGCTACCCATTGGAATTCTGGGTTAAGCTCCCAATGCCTGATGGGGCAAAAACTTTGTTGCGGGTGGTTTGGGGTACATGTCGCCAGGCCCCTTTCCCTCCCTCCTTCTGTGAAAGCAAAGGCAGACAATAGTTTCGTGCCTTTTTTCCGGGGTCCTGTCTGCCGGCCCCACTCAGCCTGCTGCCTGCCTGGATGATCGGAACCCCAGGCAGGCAGTGGGCTGAGCGGGGCCGGTGGATGAAGCCCAGACGAGCAGCGAGCTGAGTGGCTCAGACTGCTGCTGGTCTGGGGCTCCGTCCGCCGGCTTCTGCCAGCTGGGGTCCTGCTTAGCCCCGCTCAGCTGGCAGACCTCGATGAGTCCTAGGTAGCATTTAGTCCCTATAAAAGGCTTCATGAAAATTTTCCCTCTCCTCTAACAAAAATGTTAATTTATCAGAGCAGCTGAAAGGGTAAGGAACCTGGGACTATAACTTAGAGAAAGCTTCCATATTATTTAACTCATAATTGATATAATTCAAAGTAAAATTTCACAGCGTGGTCTGTTTTAAGACTAAAAATGCAAGAGGGGAGTCTGAAATAGGAACAGTGACCTGTTTCCACCCCATTTCATGTGTTAGGAGAACATGATCACCACTACACTATGGGCTTTCACATGTTAGGTGAACATGATAACCACTACACTACAGGGCTTCTCTTTTTTTGCCACAGACTTTGCCAAATGCACAGGAATGTTTTCTCTAGCTACAGAAGCTACCTAATGCAGTGTCTATATCTATGGCCTTCCTGCTCACAAAGCAGTCATGCCCCCACCCAAGGCTGACACAGCACGGAGTGCATGTGACACAGCAACCTGGCTCAGGCAGGATCGTTAGCGAGGCATGATACTTTTGTCATTAAGCAAACACAGCCTCTGCCACTGAATGCCAGCATGCATTACTCTGTGCCCTATCAGTGAGGAAAGACTGCATGAGCTCGGAAAACATGTCATCGCAAGTGCATTTTTTTTGCCTTCTAATTTGCGATAACCTCAGGGACGGAGATGTTAGGGGGAGCGTAGAAACATTCTGGGGGTACTGCAAGGTCACTTGTGCTGCTGAGTTCACCATGCTGGCCAAACAGGAAATGAAATTCAAAAGTTCCCAGGGCTTTTCCTGTGTACCTGGCCAGTGCATCTGAGTTCTGTCCAGAGGGGTCACAATGGAGCATTCTGGGATAGCTCCTGGAGGCCAATACCTTCGAAGTGCATCCACACTACCCCAAATTCGACCCAGTGATGTTGATTTCAGCGCTAATCCCTCGTTGGGGAGGAGTACAGAAATTGATATTAAGAGCCCTTTAAGTCAACAAAAATGGCATCCTAGTGTGGATGGGTGCAGGGTTAAATTGATCTAATGCTGCTAAATTCGACCTAAACTCGTTGTGTAGACCGGGGCTAAGGAGAAGAACAAGAAGAAGGAAGAAATTTCAAAGTTAGACCAGACATTTCACTTGCTCTGGCCTTATTATTGAAATACACTGACAGTGGGGTGGTTCTCCAGTGCTGTGAGATTTGAGTTCATTCTTGAATATCAGAGAACAAATCTGATTAAAATGTTGACTATTTTTAATTGTTGTAGAAACATTTGCAGAGTTAGTTGTTAAGAATAAACAGCTCTTCATGCTTGATGTGGTTTTAGGAGCTTTGCCACTGACTTTCATTGTGACCCTGAGTTTAATCTCTCTATGCCTCAGTTTCCCTTGTGTAAAACGGAGCTAATAATACTCCCTTTTTCCCACCCTGTGTCTTTCTTCTGTTAGGCGCATCAGGGCAGGGATTGTTGCTTTACTATGTTTTTATAATGCTTGACACAGTTACTCCTGGGGGAATTCCGCACCAAAAATAAATAAATACATAAATAAAATTATGCACCAAAAATTAAAAATTTTGCACACATTTTAATTATGCATATTTTATTTGTCAAAATAACACAATATAATCACATCAGTTTCAATTAGTTTGGTAATTTATTTCAAAATACCTGACAGCAAGTATGGCTGTAACAATACAGATAACAGAAAAAGATTCAGGAAATGTTTTTTGACAGATTCCTTACTAGAGATATTAATACAGAACTCTGAGTAATAGTTCATTTAAACTACAATATAGAAGCATATTTCCTGCACCCCTCAGAAGCAGTGCAAAGGCTTGGGGAAGTCAGGGGTAATGGAGGAGCTGAGGGAGAGGGAAATAATAGCTGGGAAGGAGCCTGGGTGTGAAGGTAGTAGGTTGTTGGTGGGAAAAGTATGGAACAGATTTTTTTGGGTGGTGGGGAGGGATTGTTAGGGAGCTTCCCCCATGCAGAGCCTGGCTGACCCTAGCCTCTCCCATTCAGTCAGGCACATCTGCCCCTGTCTACATGTGTCCCTCAACCCCCACTCAGACTCCCCATCCCCATGTGTCTCTGCACCCCCTGTATTTATGTGTCTCTGTGCCCCCATTCACTCCCTATGTGGTCCAGCACCTCCTTCCCTCTCCCCCTGTGGCCCTGCACCTCCACTCCCATTCAGTCCCTGCCCAAGTCTGTCCTCCCCAAGTCTGTCCTCCCCCAAAAGCCCTTATGACTCCCTATCTGTGACCCCCGAGCAGCCACACATTGTCTGTCTCCCCATATCCCCTGTCTCCTGACCTGGCCCAGCAGGTGCTCTGAAGAAGGCTCTGCAGGTGCAGGGAGAGAGATAGCTCAGTGGTTTGAGTAGTGGACCACTAAACCCAGGGCTGTGAACTCAATCCTTAAAGGGACCATTTAGGGAACTGGGTAAACATCTGTCTGGAGATTGGTCCTCCTTTGAGCAGTAGGTTGGACTAGATCAGGGGTGGGAAACCTATGGCTCATGTGCCAAAGGCAGCACATGAGCTGATTTTTTAGTGGCACTCACACTGTCCAGCCTGGCCAGCAGTCCAGGGGGGCTCTGCATTTTAATTTAATTTTAAATGAAGCTTCTTAAACATTTTAAAAACCTTATTTACTTTACATACAACAATAGTTTAGTTATATATTATAGACTTATAGAAAGAGACTTTCTAAAAACATTAAAATGTATTATTGGCATGCAAATCCTTAAATGAGAGTGAATAAATGAAGACTCGGCACAGCACTTCTGAAAGGTTGCCGACCCCTGGACTAGATGACCTCCTGAGGTCCCTTTCAGCCCTGACATTCTATGACTCTTTCCTAGCCAGCTGAGAGTGACCGCTCTGTTCTAACACCACAATGCCTTCTGGTGGGCAAAAGGTGAAACTGCAGAAACTTTCCAGTTGATGTTGTTTTCTGCAGACACACAAAAAATTAAAAATATGCACAGCACATTAATTATGCACATGCATATTGGTGCAGAATTTTCCCAGGAGTACACAGTGGGGCCTGATCTTGGACAGGGTCTCAGTTTGCCAGCATAATACATAATGATAATAGTGGACTAACCTATTGTTCCACTACTAATAATTATGAGCCTAATACTGAACTCTCATTAACCTAAATGGGAACAGGATTGGGTCTTAACTGAGTGAGATGTGGTTCTATGCACTCAGCTCCCTTTCCTGAACTAGACTTGTTAGGGGGACTGGTTGGCTCAATTTCACTTGTCTAATTACAACTCTGAGTTATTGGGCTCACTGCAGGGGTGACTGGGTGAACTTCTATGGTCTGAGACGTGCAGGAGGTCTGACTAGATGATCTAATGGTCCCTTTCTGGCTTCAAAAATCTATGAATCTATGAAACTCACATCAGTAGTAACTCTAGTTTGCAAATTAATTCCAATTCTGCAGTTTCCCATTGGCATTTAGTTTTGAAGCTTTTTTGTTGGACTACTGTGACTTTGAGATCTGTAATTGAGTGACCAGTGAGGTTGAAGTGTTCTCTGACTGGTTTTTGAATGTTATAATTCTAGGCCTCTGATTTGTGTCCATTTGAACTGGAATTAATTTGCAAACTGGACACCATTAAATTAGGCTTGAATAAAGACAGAGTGGATGGGTCATTACCCAAAGTAAAACTGTTTTTCCATGCTAATTTTCTCCCTACTGTTACTCACATCTTCTTGTCAACTGTTGGAAATGGGCCATCCTGATTATCATTACAAAAGTTTTTTTCCTTCTGCTGATGATAGCTCACCTAATAGCTCACCTTAATTAATTACCCTTGTTACAGTTGGTATGGCAACACCCATTTTTTTCATGTTCTCTGTGTATATATATTTTCCTACTGTATCTTCCATTGCATGCATCCGATGAAGTGGGTTTTAGCCCATGAAAGCTTATGCGCAAATACATTTATTAGTCTCTAAGATGCCACAAGTACTCCTGTTCTTTTTGCTGATACAGACTAACACAGCTGCTACTCTGAAATCAGCCATCACGGGGCTCCTCTCACTCTTTTCTCTTTCAAAATAAATGATGGGCTGCCACTCTTCCTGGCACCAAGATAGTTTCCTAACGTATCTTGGCATAGAGGTATTTACAAGCTTGAGTTTTACTGGGGTATGCTTTTGGGATATTAGTTACATTACCTGTATCAATTCCAGCCAAGATCAAGTCCTCAGTAATAGCTTAGAGTGTCCAGCATTTCAAAGTGTGTTCCACAGGACAATTTTTTCTACTAAGCTGTAGGTCTGAGTGCTTCTGTGCCCTCAAGGCACTGGAGGCTTTGACGCGCATCCTGGAAAAATGTAGGTTATTTTCTCCTTAGAAGGGTGAGATAAAAGACAGAAACTATTCTAAAACCCATCAGAATGTGCAGAAAACCTCTGACTCAGAAACTTGTTTAAAAAACAATAACAGCTCTTGATTATTTCAACTTTACTCTTTCTACCCGGGTCCTGTCTTCTCTGCCTATCCCTGGGTTAAGCACCCTCGGTGAAAGATACCCCATGCAGAGGGGCCATCACATGACCTATGTACCACCCATGGGTGGTGGTGAACCACAGACTCAGGGAGGCTAGCCCCCAGCCCGGCCCACCCCTTCTGCCTGAGGCCCCGCTCCCTCTTCCTCCCCAAGCCCAGAGGCCCCTCCTCTACAGCCGCCAGCCCCCCCACAATCCCGGGTCACCCGAGTGCCTCCAGCCCCAGCATGCCCTGTGCGCGGCACATGGACACCCCCAGCCTTGGAGCACTGGACGGGCAGGTAGCACATAGCTTCCGTCCCTCCCCCCCCGGAACTGGAGCACTTGGCAGCATGGCCCCAGTGCTGGGGCCCCCACAGTGCTAGGAGGCCCCAGCCACCCAAGTCCCAGCTGCCCTAGCTGGAAGAGGAGCAACCTGCTTGCGCTGGGGCCAGCTAGCAGCAGGAAGGGGCCTTGAGATGGAGTGTGGGTGGGGCCACGTGCGGCTGTTTGGGGAGGCAGAGCCTTCCTCAGTGTGAATTTAATCCAGTAATGGCTCGTGCTTCTTCTCACTGTGAGCCAATAAATCCCACATACAAACAGATTCCTGCAACAGATATTTATAAACGCTTTCACATCCACCCTTTCAATCGCTATAATGGTTTGTTTTCCCAGCTCTTGTGAATGGCCATTTTCCACACTTGATGAGCTGTGCAGTGCTAAACAAATTGCCTTAAACATTCCAGTGATGCAACAGGGCCGATGCTGACAGCCTTTGAATTTGCAGACATGTCAAGTGTGTGTCCATGTTGCCTTCCTGCTTGGCAAGCACAATAACTTTGGCCTTCCTGAGGAATAGGTAAAGAAAATCCTACCAGGATAGCATTTGTCCTTCAATTCCTGTTCCAATAGCTGTCTGGAAGTTCAGGGTTATATTTAGTCTCTAGCTCTTATATGATTTTGAACTTGGCATTTGTCTAGTGTCTTGTAATCTGTTTTGAATCATATTAACAAGTGTAGACGCTTACAGCAGTTTCTGGTGCAGGACTTTTGAGTCATGCACTTTTTTCCCCGACATTTAGATTATTGTTGTTGTTCCTTTCCTGCTTTTATTGGAGTTACAATCTAACCTTACATTTTTGAAAATTCTCTTTATTTCCCAGCTATCACAATTTGCAGTCAGTCACTAATTACTAACCTAATGCAGATTTTTATATCTACTTTTCATACGCACTTCATGGCACTGTCTGGCAGCTTGTTGAATTTTGCCTGTAAACAGCAGTGTGTGGGACCAATTCTGATCTCAGTTACACCCTCAGTTACAGAAGGCAAAAGAGTTACTTTGTCTCTTCACTGGTGTGCCTGGGATCAGAATCTGGACTGCAACAGTATCCTTCTTTCTTTGGCATTGTGAAATACGCTTCCACACACAACTGATCTCCTACATCCAATAACAGCAAACATATTTGAAGAAAAGCAGGTCTCCCCTATTTGCCATGAAATTTTCCAGAGGTGACAGCCTGTCTCCAGTTCTTGCACTCTTCAGAAAGCAAATCTTCCAAAGGGAGCCTATCGTAGCAGGAACATTGTTAGCGAAAAAAATGCATAACTGGAAATGTTTACTTAACACAATATGCTCATGTTAGTATATGATGGACTCTTGCTGAGAGTCTTCACACTGTGCTGTTGAACACTAAGGAGTAGATATAAGTTAGCAATGGACGGTTGTGGAAGAAGAAATATTTCCTTCCATGGAAAAGTAAAAATAAAAGCACATATAGTTTCTGATTTCATTATTCTTGCAACATCCCATTAGAGAAATAGAAGAATCCACCATCTACTCATGTATTTACTCATGTGGGCCCCATCACTGTGGTATTGGAGTGTGTCAAGCTTCAGGGAATTACAGTCATTTCTCTGCCAAATGCAAGTACTGCAAGTTAGGCCTTCCTTGGAATACTTTCAGCTGAATTCCAACCTTTTCTTTGGAAATGCTGCAAAAAAGCACTTTGAACCTCGTATTTCAGGGCAGCCTGGTGGAAGACTAAGGAGCCTATTTTGGAGCAGTCTGTGGCTAGCTCAGCATGAGGGAGAAAGCAGGAAGTAGGAGAAAGTACTTAGCTGCAAAAAGCAAAATAGCAATGAGATAAGGGAAGGGGAAGAAGGGGAGGGTGGAATGGACCGGAGCCAAGTTTTTCTGACTCTCTGTTTACTTTAGAATATAGAATGTGTACATTGAGCCATATGTATCACAGATTAAGTCTATAGAGTTACACCAGGGATGCATTGTGGGCCATTATCCTTAGTTCTTCAATATTTCACTTTCTTTTCCTCTGCTGCTTCAGGGTTCTTGTCCTTGCCTTCAAGGCCCTGCATAATATATCTTCCCCTACCCTGTCCATGCAGGTCTCAGTCATTTCGTTCCATGTGTCTCTTCCACTCTGCTAATGCTGCCAGCCTTGACATGCCACCTGTCTGCTTCTCCCACAACACACCTCTGCATTTCCTTCCACATCATCCCCTACCTCTTGCCAACCTCATCTGCAAAGCGGCTACCCGTTCCTTTTTCCAGTCCCTCTGGAACAGCTACTTCTACCACGATGCCTAGAAGCTGATATTGATTAGGAGGTAGGGTAACTTGGGACAGTGTACAACTTTTCTTTAAAAGACTTCCAACAAAATCCATACACCATTATGCAATTCAGACTTTGTGTTATTAGAATGGAGCCAATCGCCATGTGGTCACAATAGTTAGTTGTTCCCATCCATTTCTCTGTTCAGCTTGGTCTTTTTAGAGCATAAACACTTTGAGACAGGAACTGTGCCTTTATTTTATTACAGCACCTGAGCCTTGATTCAGCAAAGCACATGTGCTAACTATAAGCATATGCTTAAGTCCCGTGGGCATGCTTATGTGCTTTGCTGAACAGGCCTGAATTTATATGTGCTTAAAGTTAAGCATGTGCTTACATTCTTTGCTGAAAACTTTGCCTAGCACAATCTGTTGGAAATAAATATAATAATAATATGCTAAGAATCCGAAATTACACTGTACTCTGCTCAATTTGATAATATGATGTATGTATGTATGTATGTACTTTTCCAAGTGATAGTTGTTGTTGTTTTTTTTTAATCAGACTTTCACTATGGCATCTTTTTGTGAACTTTCATAGCAGGGATTCATTTGCCATTGAGAACAGCAGTGTATGTAATGAGTTAGTAATCCAGGCTAGTTATTTCTTGAATAACTGCTAAGTTTTCAATTATTTCAAAAGGATAATAAGAATAAATTGCAGGAGGGAGGGAACAACCAAACAAGGAGCAATAACAAGCCTGATTCTTCTCTCACATGAACTGCTGTGAATCCAGAGCAACTCCACTTCAGTCCATGACTTTACACCAGCGTACAACCAATATAACTGAGAGGAGAATCAGGTGTTATTAACAAGCTTACATTTCAAGCTTTGTTATGATGCAGAGTGGGTTACAACATGTCCAGTTACTTGGTATGAGAAGATTTTAGCAAGTACAAAAAGCCTGTGAAACTATCTGCTAGAAAACTGATCTATGTGTCTGCATATGGATTACCCAGATCTTGGGATGCAGCACACAGGAATAACATGCTCACTCACTTACCCTTCCCTTGGAGCAGGTCAGTGAGGAAATGGGTGAAGCATTGGCCATGCCCGCTATGCGCCAGCTAGCAGAACTGAGCAGATGCTGTGGGAATGGTGGTGGTGGCGGTGGTTCATAGTCTCATAGATTCCAAGGCCAGAAGGGGCCATTGTGATCATCTGCTCTGACCTCCTGGACAGTACAGGCCATAGAATGTCCCAAAAATTATTCATAGAACAGAACTTTTACAAACACATCCAACCGTGATCTAAAAATTGTCATTGGTGAAGAATTCATTGTGACCCTTGGTAAATTGTTCCAATGGGTAATTACCCTCACTGTTAAAAACTATGCCTTATTTCCAGTCTGAATTTGTCTCTCTTCAACTTCCAGTCATTGGGTCATGTCCTACTGTTCTCTGCTAGATTGAAGAGCCTGTTATCAAATATATATTCCTCATTTAGGTACTTACAGACTGTAATTAAGTCATCCCTTAACTTTCTCTTTGTTAAGCTAAATAACTTGAGTTCCTTAAAAACTCCCTCTTGTTTTCCTTAACTCTGCTGGCCATAGATTTCTCCTTGTGTCCATTTGCTTCCCTTATCAATTTTCTACTATTCCTAGCTTCTGATTTATATGGTAGATGGGGGGGTTACAATTTTCTGCCAGTGTAGGCCAGCAGCCTGTTCCTACCCTCTTGGAGCAAGGGGGAAGCAGGGAAGGAATTGTGCCTCCTTAGGTCACTCCTGAGATGATGTGGCTTGGACAATGTCCTTTGCTTTCCTGAAGTCACAATCTCGCCCAAAGTTGCTTTTTTCAAAAGGTGAGATTCATTCCAACAAGTACAGACCTGGAAATGGGTTTCATGCAAAACACCTGTTCTGAGGCTGTGTCCTCTGATTTGTCTTGGTGCAAAGACTACTAGAAGGACAAAAGTAAAGGTCAATGAGAATATTCGATTAATCTGAAAATTGATTGAAATATGAAGCTATTGAACAAATGGGGTTGATGAGCCAAAGGCTAACGGCAGGAAAAAAACCCTGTAGTTTTATTAAATAGTTTGAATCCACATCCAGGCAGCTACCTACTTAAAGGAAAGTTTCCCATGGTGGTTGTTACCTAGTGCACTACGCAGGTAGGCAGTGCTAGTGGTGCTTAGTAACCCGTTTGTGAAAGACGATGCGATGAGTCACTCGGTACATCAGCGCTGTCAGACCCTGAAGGGAACATGTGGGCAGAAAAATAACTCTGGATGTCTGCATGATAGTCCCTGTAAAGCATCGTTTATCTCTACAGTGTTCTTTCAATTGGGTTTGGTGAAAAATATGAGAAAATTCAGAAGCAAAACACCTTGCACCAGAGAAACTAATCAGCCAGCTGCTTGCAGACGCCTTGAGAAGGATATTAGGGAAGGGCAGATGAAGTAGTGAAAGTCAGCATTTGTACAGGATTCAGCATTTGACCTGGGAAAAGGAGAATTTCTGCATGTAGCAAGACCTATCACGTAACTCTTTAAAGCCTCCAATCAACAGCCCCACCCCTGGGCTGCAGAGCTTTGCTGAACAGAGATGGGTTCAAACAGGTACTTAGATGTGTGAGTGAACTAGGACCTAAGTTTCAGCACATCTCCCCTCTTTTAACCCTAGATACCCCCTTTCCAAACTATGGCTATTTATGCTTTGTATAACCTCTACTTCTGCCATATCTGTGTATTGAAAAGCCCTAGGAAGTCTAACTATAAACTTTATCTGAAGTGTAGGGTAAGACTATCTGAGTTTGGAACCGTCTCTGGTTAGAAGTGGTTCTAAGCCCCTTCTTCCTCATTCAGCAGCCTGTCTATTAATGCACCCTGCTGATTTCCTTGACGGATCTTCACTTTCTTTCCTTTGACCTTAGGGTTGGCCCTTTTCCCTTCTCCTGAGCGATTTATTTTTGGTTTTGTTTGTTTCTTTGATGGATTTCCACTTTCTCTAGCTCAGGGATCCCCTAAGGGGCTATTTCACAAATGAATATTGCTCAACTCAGCAAGACTCCTCTGTAGCTTTCAGATTTGTCAGTAGCATCTCTGCAGCTCTTGTCACTGCTTCAGACTTGTAATGTCAGGGGTCTGTGGGAAAGGAAATTCATTCTTCTGGACTTTGAGTGACAGCATTTCTCAAGCCCTCCACCGAGCTGGACCATTTTAAACCGAAGATGGAACCCAAATATTTGCTGGGAGTCCTCCCATTTTTGTCCAGCCAATGGACTCACTTGGCTTTCTCTGGTCACAAGTTCCATCCTCTTTGAGGCTTTCAGATTTTCTGCTGAATCTGCTATGGAGCTATGGTTATAGGACTAGGTTTTCAGAAGTGCACACCCAACAGTTCCCATTGAAAAAAACCTGTCCATGTAGGTGCCTAACCAGAAGCTGAGACCTTTGGAAGGTGGTTGCAGAGAAATAAGATGTTGACCTTAACGTTGAGTCAGTGGAGATACACCTATCTCATAGAACTGGAAGGGACCCTAAAAGGTCATCAAGTCCAGCCCCCTGTCTTCACTAGCAGGACCAAGTACTGATTTTTGCCCCAAATGGTTCCCTCAAGGATTGGGCTCACAGCCCTGGGTTTAGCAGGCCAGTGCTCAAACCACTGAGCTATCCCTCCCCCCAGTGGAGTCAGAAACAAGTTGTGTTCATGATTGTGGGGCAGATTCTGCACTACAATTTATGAGGGTCCCAAGGATGCAGGGGGCAAAGATAACTTTAAATCATTGCTGGGCCACCCAGATTCTGGACTGCTGTGTGAGCCAATATGGCTTCCAGTGTAAGTTAGAGCAGCCCCAGGAACTACTTTACTTTCTGACAGCCTCCTCTGGGCTACCTATGGGTTGTGCTTCAGCCCGAATCCTTGTAGCACTGAGTGTCACAGGCACATCTCCTCCCACCTGTATGCCCCTATCTGACCTGTCACACCACCTGCATTGGCACCTGTGAGGTTGGGGGACTGACTGCAAAGTCATAATTAGCATCATGTTAGTTAATATCACTCCTAACGGGGGTTGTTCTAGCTTGCTGGTGTTTTCTAGTGCAGACAAGCCCCTGGTTGAGCTTTGTTAGCAAAGTCAGTTCCCGGGGGTGAGGAGGACACCCAAGCCCCCCACTATTGAAGAGCTTCTTTATTATTTTCTATTTATTCAGTCCTCTCTCTGGAAGTGGAATCCAGCCAATCCTGGCACCCTGTGTACAGACAGGAGCAGGAAGCACAGAGCTGCTGGTATAGGTGCAACAGAGGTAAGTGTTTGATTAGTAATAATGAAGTGAGAAAGGGCAATACTGCTTCTGGGTGTGCTGAGATCGACTGTATTAACTCCCTAAGTCAGAGGTCCCCAAACTGTGGGGGTGCCCCCATAGAGGATGCAGAGGAACATCTGAGGAGGCACGGTGGGGCCTGAGCCAGCCCCCATGGGGGGCGGGGAGGGAGCATGACCCAGCCCCTTCCCACCCCCAGTTCTGCTCCAGTCCCGCCCCTAGCCATGTCCCCAGGTCCTGTCCCTGCACCTGGCCCCAGCTCTGGGGGTGGAGACCAGACACAGGTGGGGGGGGTGACCCTCAAAAGTTTGGGGACCACTGCCTTAGGTGCCTTCCTGCATCGGTCAGTGTTGTGTGCATACGCAAAGTAATAACAGCTGAGCACATGGGGAACCCAATTCCACATTACTGGGAGTGCTGCTGCATGACTGCAGTTTGTGGAAGGTCAATACGCCTGATGCTCAACTCACTGAAGTCAGTGAGACTCTTTCCTTGGACTTCCACCATCTTTGGATCAGCCTGGAAGGGAGGATCACATCTGTTACTAAGCACCTTGTGAGCTTTGGGTGAGGAACATCCATAAGCCCCTGTCAGACATTCCCATTCTCTGCTTACTCCCCACCTCTCTTTTCCCTCTGTGTACTTGTGAGTAAGGGATTGAGCACAGAGGGTGTGTGGAGATTCACATTCCATCTAGTTTTACCGAACCTCACACATAGCCTCTGCTTGTCCTGGAGCACAACAGACTTGCACACCTGGCTGTGCATTGCACAAACACTTGCAGGATCAAGGTCCTTATGGGTGGCCACAAAGCAAAATGGAAAATACAGCGTTGAAGAAAGATTTTCTACAGAGACTTCGCCGGAAAGTTGCTGAAGTGGAAAGATGAAGCTAAAGCCCTTTAGTCACACAGTCACCAGAACACAGTCCTTGCTGCTTATACTTGCTATGTAAATGTATTTGAAGATGGAAAAAAACATAGCATTTATTTTTTCCTCTGGCTCAGCACAACTCTTAGAAGCTGAAACCCGTCATTTCCAAATGAGTCACTGGAAGCATTTGGATTTCAAAGGAGCCACTGCGAAGGCTGCAGCAGGTGGAAAAAGACTGGAGGGGTGGGGGGCAGTAAAGGCATCTTTTCCAGCATAACGCTTTCAGCATTTTCAAGCCAGTCATGCAGTGGTTAGAAAAGGGAACTAGGAGACTTGAGGTCCATATCTGGGGTCTAACCATCTATTCTCTCTCTCTGCTTTCATAACCCATTTTTAAAGTCTATTTCTTCTTTGAAGCCTACAGATATAGACAGGCCTGGAAGGAGTAGATGTTTATTGGTTAAATGTTGGTAAATGTCAATTTCACCATACGCATCCAAACCAAGGAAAACTGATAATAATCAAAATGTGCAGCTGGGCAAATTAACAAAAGTTCTCAATGAGAATGTGTCTTAGAGTTTGGTTTAAGGATCTTTACTTCCTCTGTTTTGACATGTGATGTTGACAATTTGTGTTTAACTGTTATAAAGCTTTAACTTTTTGAATCTCAAAGTCTACTATCGTTAAATAATTATTGCCTGACCCGCCCATAATTTCCCACAACTCTGAAAACTTAAATAGATACAAATTGGTAAAATTGCTTAAAAATGAACATCTGTATTAGCCGCTGAAATTTTATAAAAAAAATAAAAATTGAATTCTGTCAAGCCTAGATATAAACTTGCTTCATCAAAATACTGGAAACCCCCCATTTCCAAGCTAGACAAATTCAAACTGGAAATAAGCTGCAATTTGTGAACAGTGAAGTTAATTAACCATTGGAGCAGATCACCACTGGATGTGGTGGATCCCCCCTTGCTCAAAGTCTTTAAATCAAAATGGAATGTCTTCCTGGAAATCGGACTCGAGCTCAACCACATTGAGCTAAATGCAGGAATCACTGAATGAAACTCTTAGCCCTGTATCATACTGCAACTCAGACTAGATGATCACAATGCTGCTTTCTGGCATTAAATTTGTACATTAGAATTTGGTTTTAATTGTCAGCCCATTTGAGACCTGATCCAACACTCACTGAAATCAACAGAGAAGATTCCCAATAACTTCAATGGGCTTTGGAACTGGTCCTAAGACTATAAGCTCCTGAGACCACGTCTTCTTCTGTGTTTTTTATAGTGCCAAGCACACCATCAGTGCATTACAAATAATAAACAACAGCAATAATATTCCCAGCTCTGACTCCAGCTGTGTTGGGGTGTTGAGAAGGTCACAGACTCTCTAGACCTCAGTTTGCCCATCTGTAAAATGGAACTAGGAATTCCCACCTTAGTAATGTGCTTTGAGAGCCTCAATGAAAGGTACAAAGTATTATTTTTATGATGACTGTTATTAAAAGCTTACCACAAAGTTATGGTGATTAAGCGGATCGCTGTTCATCTTGAGGCATTTGGTATGAAGAGAGCTAAAGACGCCCTCATTAGTGAATACAGCCAGCTCTAGCTGTGATCCCTTCTGTCATTAACAGAAATCCCCAGGAGACGTACTGAAGAGACCTTTGTCAAGGCTAGTTATTATGTCAAGTCAACACTACAGGGAAACAAGGTTTATATTTGCTACTCAAGAGGCCAAACAGAGTTCACAGATTATTCTTTACACAGATAAGCTGGACTTTGTGTAAATACTCATCATTGGAAAGTATGTGCTGTTTGTTTTCCAAACTTGAAACATGTGGTTAGCGTCAGCAAAGAGAATGAAATGAAGATGGCTTTTTAATAATAAACAAAAGCAGTATTTTCGAAGGTCCTTGATTGGGGTTAAGGCAATCATTGCTATTTATACCATGCCTGGTCTACACTAGTCTGTTATTTTGGAATTAGCCGAGTTAATTCAAAAAAAAAAAAAGATTCTGTCCACACGACCAAACCGTTTTTTTTTTTTAATTTAAAGGGCTCTTTAATCTGATTTCTGTACTAAACCTCGGCAAGTGGAGTAGCACTTAATCAAGATCGCAATCCCGCGTTAAAGGTATTGTTGATGCAATTTGACATTATTGGCCTCCGGGAGCTATTCCAGAATGCTCCCTTGTGGGCCCTCTGGACAACACTCTCAACTCCAATGCACTAGCCAGGTGGGCAGGAAAAGCCCCAGGAATTTTTGAATTTCATTTCCTATTTGGTCACCATCAGCACAGGTGACCATCAGCACAGTCCACCAACACACGCGACCATGCAGCGTCCACCATCACAGGAGATCATGCAGTCCCGGATTCGCAGACAAGCTCCAGCATGGTCT
Organism: Chelonoidis abingdonii; assembly: GCF_003597395.2. Classification (NCBI taxonomy): domain Eukaryota; kingdom Metazoa; phylum Chordata; order Testudines; family Testudinidae; genus Chelonoidis; species Chelonoidis abingdonii. Next base: position 345,897,604 of record NC_133769.1, read on the forward strand.
GAATGGGAAGTACTGGATCTCATCGCATGTTGGGGAGATGAGTCTGTTATGGCAGAACTACGCTCCAAAGAAAGGAACACAAAGACCTACGCTAAACTCTCCAGGGCCATGACGGAAAGAGGCTACTCCAGGGACACGGAGCAGTGTCATAGAAAAATCAAGGAGCTCAGGCAACCGTACCAAAAAGCCAGGGAAGCGAACGAGCGATCTGGGTCACAGCCCCATACATTCCACTTCTACTGTGAGCTGCATGCAATTATGGGAGGTCACGGTAGAGGTCATCAGGAGACTGTCTCCAGCTGAGGAAGCACTGTCCACACTGGCGCTTTTCATCATTAAAACTTCTGTCATTCAGGTGTGTGTTTTTTTCACACCCTTCCCTGAGTGACAAAACTTTTAAATGTAAGTTCAGTTTTTTGTTCTCCTGCTAGGGTCTTTGCTCAGCTTCCTGCTGAAAGGCGAAAAAATCCAGGAGTCATTAGAGCTTCCATTGTCTTTCTGGCCCCCGTGTTGATCTGGGTTGATTTCAGCCAGTCCCTTAATGATTCTATTCATTCCACACAGACAGGGATGTGACACACACCTATGGAGAAACTGGAGAAACGGTCTGAAGTAAATAGGATGAAATTCAATAAGGACAAATCCAAAATACTCCATTTAAGAAGGAACAATCAGTTGCACACATACAAAATGGGAAATGACTGCCTAGGAAGGGGAACTGTGGAAAGGAATCTGGGGGTCATAGTGGATCACAAGCTAAATATTAGTCAACAGTGTAACACTGTTTCAAAAAAAGCAAACATCATTAGCTGGATGTATTAGCAGGAGTGTTGTAAGCAAGACTCGAGAAGTAATTCTTCTGCTCTGCCCTGTGCTGATTAGGCCTCAACTGGAGTATTGTGTCCAGTTCTGGGCGCCGCATTTCAGAAAAGATGTGGACAAACTGGAGAAAGTCCAGAGAAGAGCAACAAAAATGATTAAAGATCCAGAAAACATGACCTATGAGGGAAGATTGAAAAAAAATACATTTGTTTAGTCTGGAGAAGAGAAGACTGAGAGGGGGACATGTTAATTGATTTCAAGTACATAAAAAGTTGTTACAAAGAGAAAGGAGAAGAATTGTTTTTCTTAACCTCTAAGGATAGGGCAAGAAGCAATGGTCTTAAATTGCAGCAAAGGAGGTTTAGGTTGGACATTAGGAAAAACTTCCTAATTGTCAGTGTGGTTAAGCACTGGAATAAATTGCCCAGGGGAGGTTGTGGAATCTCCATCACTGGAGATTTTTAAGAGCAGGTTAGACAAACACCTGTCAGGGAGTCTAGATCAGTGGTTCCCAAACTGGGGTTCAGGAACCCCTGGGGGTTTGTGAAATGTTGCGGGGGTTCTTGGAAAAAAATTACCTAATGGCAGACAGAGCTGTCCCTTGGGACCCCGGGCAGCATGGGACCAGCAGCCTGGAGCCCCTGAACTTCCAAGAGCTAAGCAGATCAAAGCAAGCATATCTATCACACTGAGGAGATTTAAACTTCAAGACTCCTTATAAGAAATGGAAAGGGAAGTGGATTTTTTTTGCTGATTTTAAAATTAAATAGGCAACTAGTGTTGTTTTTAAAATGATTATGAAGAACAAGTTTAAGCTTTATTGTAATGTGCACTGTTTGCTGGGACTGCTCAAGACCTGAATGTTTGTGTAGGAGGAACTCTTTGAGTTGGCTTCTTAAATACCTTCATGCTGTTTCACATCTGATACTCCTTGATGAAACATAGGCGGCTTGTCTTATAACAAGCTTATTCAAAGTGACACAAGCGATGAAAGTGAAATCTTGGAAGAATGTTGCCGTTTTCATAATGTAATAAAAATACTTTAATGATAAATAATGATTAATAATAAATAGTATGTAATAAGCATGCCATAAAACAAATTTTATATTTCCAAGATCACTGCTTTTATAATTTATATTCAGGTAAAGGAGAAATCCCTGGAAATATTCATTTTTAGGAGGGGGTTTGCGAGACTCGACATTTTAGTGAAAGGGACTCACAGGTTGTTAAAGTTTGGGAACCACTGGTCTAGATAATACTTAGTCCTGCCATGAGTGCAGGGGACTCGACTAAAATGACCTCTTGCGGTCCGTTCCAGTCTTATGATTCTCTGTCTCTTAGTTTGCCCTGTGAGCAAACTCAATCCTTTTTCCCTGCAATGGGTAGCAATGCAAAATATAGGGGGAAACCGAGGCACAAATAGGATTAATAAAAAATATTATCAAAAACTGTCCACTTTCACCACAGGTGTCTAAATACATTTAAAAATCTGGCCCTTAGTTTCTCAACCCAGGAACAATTACTGTTAATCTGGAGCCATCCATGTGTAATTCAAGTCATTCCTGCCAACGAGCATCACCAAATGCTGGTCTACGTTGAATTTAATCTGCCCTCATGTCGCCTGCTTCCCTCTCTTTGTTATGTCTGTCTGAAGCTGTTCAAAGTCCTCTTGACTAACTGGACAATTTTGCAAACAATAACAATTATTCAAATCAAAGCTAAGTTTGAATCCATAATTAGCAACTGTGCCCTGGGTATGTCAGAGGCATCAGGGATGTCAGGAAAGACATTGTTTTGAAATGAGTCCTTTTTGCTGAAGCTTCTCCTTCAAGAGAGCAAAACTTTGTTGTCTTCGTACATTTTGTGTCAATGTTTTGTTTCCCTTTTGCATTCTGGTACTTTTACATTGTTAAGGGGAAATTTGCATCAGAATGACAAGAGAAGAGATGTCCTTGAAAGCTCATCCTTGCTTCATGTCTGTGATGACATCAGGTTCTGTGACAGCTTGAGAGCATAATTTATTGCAGCAACAGGAGAAGCAAATGTGGAGCTTTTGTTCAACTTTACCACCATGGTCTATTTGTTCATGTTAGGAAAAAAAAAAAAAGAATTCCTTGGCTTCTGGTTAACCACAATACTTGGCTTCTGGTTCAGAAGATTTCAAGGAATGGCATTGTGGCTAGCAAACTCCTCTCCCACTCTCAAGAATCATGAATATGTGCGTGCAGATACACAGAGATAAACTTCACCATGATTCAGAAAGGTAGCAATTCTATTCTGTTCTGCTTGTCAGCCCGTGCCCATTGTTATGGTGCCAGATCATAAAATAATAGAAGATTAGGGTTGGAAGAGACCTCAGGAGGTCATCTAGTCCAACACCCTGCTCAAAGCAGGACCAACCCCAACTATATCATCCCAGCCAGGGCTTTGTCAAGCCGGGCCTTAAAAACCTCTAAGGATGGAGATTCCACCACCTCCCCAGGTAACCCATTTCAGTGCTTCACCACCCTCCTAGTGAAAAAGTTTTTCCTAATATCCAACCTAGACCTCCCCCACTGCAACTTGAGACCATTCCTCCTTGTTCTGTCATCTGCTACCACTGAGAACAGCCGAGCTCCATCCTCTTTGGAATGCCCCTTCAGGTAGTTAAAGGCTGCGATCAAATCCACCCTCACTCTTCTCTTCTGCAGATTAATGAGCCCAGTTTCCTCAGCCTCTCTTCATAAGTCATGTGCCCAGCCCCCTAATAATTTTCATTGGCCTCTGCTGGATTCTCTCCAATTTGTCCACATCTTTTCTGTAGTGGGGGCCCAAGACAGGATGCAGTACTCCAAGAGTGGCCTCACCAGTGCCGAATAGAGGGGAATAATCACTTCCATCGATCTGCGGGCAATGCTTCTACTAATGCAGCCCAATATGCTGTCAGCCTTCTTGGCAACAAGGGCACACTGTTGACTTATATCCAGCTTTTTGTCCACTGTAATCTCCAGGTCTTTTTTGCAGAACTGCTGCTTAGCCAGTCGATCCCCAGCCTGTAGCAGTGCATGGGATTCTTCTGTCCTAAGTGCAGGACTCTGCACTTGTTTTTGCTGAGCCTCATCAGATTTCTTTTGGTCCAATCCTCCAATTTGTGTAGGTCACTCTGGACCCTATCCCTACCTTCCAGCATATCTATCTCTCCCCGCAGCTTAGTGTCATCCACAAACTTGCTGAGGGTGCAATCCATCCCATCATCCTGATCATTAATGAAGATGTTGAACAAAACTGGCCCCAGGACCAACTCCTGGGGCACTTCGCTTGATACCAGCTGCCAACTAGACATTGAGCTGTTGATCACTACCCATCAAGCCTGACGATCTAGCCAGCTTTCTATCCACCTTATAGTGCATTCATCCAGTCCATACTTTAACTCTCTGGCAAGAATACTGTGGGAGACATTATCAAAGATTTGTTAAAGTCAAGGTATTTCATGTCCATCATTTTCCCTATATCCACAGAGCCAGTTATCTCATCATAGAAGGCAATCAGGTTGGTCATGCATGACTTGGCCTTGGCAAATTCATGTTGACTGTTCCTGATCCTCTCCTCCAGATGCTTCAAAATGGATTCCTTGAGGACCTGCTCCATGATTTTTTTGGAGACAGAGGTGAGGCTGACTGGTCTGTAGTTCCATGGATTCTCCTTCTTCCCTTTTAAAAGATGGGCACTATATTTGCCTTTTTCCAGTTGTCTGGGACCTCCCCTGATTGCCACGAGTTTTCAGAGATAATAGCCAATGTCTCTTCAATCACATCAGCCAACTCCCTCAGCACTTTCAGATGCATTGCATTTGGCCCCATGGACTTGTGCTCATTCAGCTTTTCTAAATATTACTTAACTTGTTCTTTCACCGAGGGTTGCTCACCTCCTCCCCATACTGTGCTGCCTAGTGAAGCAGTTTGGGAGCTGACCTTGTCTGTGAAGATGGAGGCAAAAAAGCATTGAGTACTTCAGTTTTTTCCACATCATCTGTCACTATGTTGCTCCCCCATTCAGTAAGGGTCCCACACTTTCCCTGACCTTCTTCTTGTAGCTAATATCCCTGTAAAAATACTTCTTGTTACCCTTCACATCCCTTGCTAGCTGCACCTCCAATTTTGCTTTGGCCTTCCTGATTACACCCCTGCATGCTCAAGCAATATTTTTATACTCCTCCCTATTCATCTGTCCAAGTTTCCACATCTAATAACGTTCCTTGTTGTGTTTAAGCTCACCAAAGATTTCACTGTTAAGCCAAGCTGGTCACCTGCCATATTTGCTATTTTTTCTGCACGTCAGGATGATTTGTTCCTGCACCCTCAATAAGGCTTCTTTAAAATACAGCCAGCTCTCCTGGATGCCTTTCCCCCTCATATTAACCTCCCAGGGGATCCAGCCCATCAGTTCCCTGAGGGAGTCAAAATCTGTTTTTCTGAAGTCCAGGGTCCATATTCTGCCACTCTCCTTTCTTTCTTTTGTCAGGATCCTGAGCTCAACCAGCTCATGGTCACTGCTGCCCAGGTTGCCTTCCGATTCTACTTCCCCTACCAATTCCTCCCTGTTTGTGAGCAACAGGTCAAGAGGAGCACAGCCCCTAGTTGGTTCCTCCAGCATTTGCACCAGGAAGTTGTTCTCAACACTCTCCAAAAACTTCCTGGATTATCTGTGCACTGCTGTATTGCTCTCCCAGCAGATGTCAGGGTGATTGAAGTTCCACATGAGAATCAAAGCCTGTGTTCTGGAAACTTTTGTTACTTGTCCTAAGAAAGCCTCATCTATCTCATCCTCCTGATCTGGTGGTATATGGCAGACACTCACCACAACATCACCCTTGTTGCTCTCGCCTCTAAACTTAACCCAAAGACTCTCAACAGGCTTTTTTTCCAGTTCCATACTGGAGTTCTGAGCAGTCATACTGCTCTTTTACATATAATGCAACTCCCTCACCTTTTCTGCCCTGCCTGTCCTTCCTGAACAGTTTATATCCACCCATGACAGTTCTCCAGTCATGTGAGTTACCCCACCAAGTCTCTGTTATTCCAATCATGTTGTTTAAGTAATCATCCCAGAAGTATAAAAATAAGACATGGAGTCTTCCTGTGCTGGACTGATCCCACCACTATGTTTGATTGCCTCGTCATGTTGGGAGGCAAATATGTTCATGTGAGTGTGTGAGAGGGAGTAGGTTTCCACCCATATCTTGTACAAGCCATTGTCATATTATGACCAGTTACATGGTGTGGCATTTTCTTTCTATCTAGAGTGCCAGTTGCCATGTTATCTAGGTACCAAATACCTTAGCATTTCCATATCATCCTGGTGAGATGAATGCCTCAGCTTTTCCCTTGGTAGGTTTTATTTTGTGGGTCTTCTTTAGAGAGAGCCATCTATGGGAGGAAGAACTTGTAATTGTCACCAAAAATGTGGCGTATCTAGTGCCCTGTGAGAGGCAAAATACGAACTCATGCCACTCTCCTGGGGTAGGGAATTTCATTGTTCTTCTGGATTTCTACTGGGGGAGTGGCCGAATAGCTTTAGTCTAACATACAGAGAATGTATATGAGGGGAAAAAAGAGACGCTTTCACTGACAATCTCTGTACTTGCTGGTGGAAGCTCACAGTCTGAGATATTTAAAAGTGTACTGGACAAAGCCCCAAAAAACACACAATAAGGGACAAAGCTGCTGGTGCAGGGCGGGTACAGCTGTGACACAGCTGTACTTTTCCATATATAATTTGTGTGATTCTGTGAGCATTTAGGCTACTTTGTTTTCCCTCCACAGGGTGTGCTAGGCATCGTGGCTAGGAATTTCAAAGAGAGCAAGGACCCCAACTCCCTTAGGTTTCTTTGAAAATCCTGGCTTGGTTGCACTGATTCCAGGGGGCATGTGGGATCAGCTCCCTATTCATTTCTGGTCTAACAGATTGAGCTCAGGCGGGGTATCAGAAGCCCTCAAATTCTGATGCTGACTGTGCCACTGACTCACTTTGTCAGTGGAAACTTCTCAGCACCACTGACTCAGCCCATTTTAACCGAGCGGGAAATGGGAAGAGCAGGAACTCACCTGCTCTGAAAATCACCCCATCCACAGCTGCATCACTCTGGGGTTAGAGTCCTACAAGAAGGCAGCCATATTTGAAAATTTTTATCTTAACCAGTTTGTCCCACTTTCCCATCTGTGAAATGGGGATAATAAAATTTCCCTTTGCCACAGTGGCAGTGTAAAGATATGGGCATGTCTATACTACAAACTTAAGTTGACATACAGCCACTGCAGGAGTTACTATGATTTTTCATATCACATTACCTTCTTTCTGTCAGTGGCGTGCATCCTCACCAGGAGCACTTGCACCAACTTAAGAGGGGCAGGGAGGGGGCCTGAGAGTCCAGGCTGTCAGCCTTGCATGGAGCTCCCAGCTGGGAGCCCAGCTGCTGCCTCGACTCTCAGCTCCCTGCTCCCCAGCATCTGGGCTCCAGCTTGTTCACTCTGCGGGGAACTGAGTACCCAGGAGGTAGGCAGACTCTGAGCTTGAGCCTCCCACCCACCCTGGGGTGACTGCCAGAGCTCTGAGTTCTGCAACAAGCTCAGAGCTGGTGCTGTTGCCACAGGGTGGGCGATGGAGGCTCCAGTTGAGTGGGCGGAGAGCTGTGAGCCAAGTTTTGGGCTCAATTTCGTAGTAGGGAGCCTACCAGCCTTTCTTGTCAATTTCACAACTCCAGCTGTGAGTCATCTGCTGCAGAGTGGAGCTGTGAAATTGACAAGAATAACAACCAACAGGTGATGTAAGTATCACAATGTTTAGGTGGACACTAGGTCACCTTAACTATACTGACATAAGCACTATGCCTCTTGTGGAGGTGGCATTATTATGTCGGTGTAGTGGGGCACTTACATCAGCAGAAGCAAGGCTGTAGTGTGGACACTGACATAATTAGGTTGACGTAAGCTGCCTTATGTCAACCAAATGTAATGCTGACAGACCCCAGTCGTTGGCGGGCGGGATCAAACCTGTGGCCCCTGGAACTTAGTGCATGAGCCTCTACCACATGAGTTAAAAGCTAGCTGGCTATTAGCTAAGGCTGTGGAACATACTCATTTTACCTCTCTCTCTAAGTGGTTTCAGTGCCACTAGAGGGGACAGAACACCACATCCAGGAGGTGTGTGGGTTACACTAACTCTGTAGTGTAGACCAGGTCTCAATTACTAATGCTTAGCAGATAGTAGGGTGCTATTCATCCATGGATCTCTATCAAGATGGGGGTGCTCTGTAGCACCCCCTGCAGGTCCAAGCATGATACTGCAGCCATTCCCTGCCTAAGTCCACAAGTTGTGGCTGCCTGCTTAGAGTAGGATGGCATGTGCTGTAAGCTCGGCGAGAGTCTCTACACAGTTAAATAAAAATAAACTCAGAATGTGGCTGTCTGAGCCTTTAAACAAAAAAAACAAAATCTCAATGGCAAGCGCTTAGTTGCAGTGCTTGAAGGCCGGGCCTTGACCTGGTGCTGGGGTTCTGGGCTGGCACTGAAGATCTCTTCCTCTGTCCCAGTCTCATTGAGCATTGCTCCTGAGAGAAAGCAAATAAGTCTTCTTAACTGGTCTGTTGGCTCCTAATTGGTCAGCGCCTCCTCCTGACTATGTAGGCTTCTGGAGGACTAAGTCTTGTTGGTAGCTTGGCCTGAGCAAGGGGATATCAGGGTGCAGATGCCATCAGCATGGAGCAGAGAAGGCCTGATGGAGCCCGTCATAATCTCAAAGCATTTTAAGAAGGTTAGCGAGTATCATTATCCCAATTTTCAGATAGGGAAAACTGAGGAACAGATGACAAAGAGTCCTGTGGCATCTTATAGACTAACAGACATATTGGCGCATAAGCTTTCATGGGTGAATACCCACTTTGTCCGACGCAGTGGGTATTCACCCATGAAGCTTATGCTCCAATATGTCTGTTAGTCTATAAGGTGCCACAGGACTCTTTGTTGATTTTTACAGATCCAGACTAACACGGCTACCCCTGATACATGAGGAACAGAGAGGGAAATTAACCAATCTCACACAACCACTGTTTTGCAAAATACCTTAAAGATGTACAGTGAAGTTATATAAGTGCTAAGTATCCTTATTGAAAGGCATTCTGCACTGAGTTCTGATCTCATTAACAGTAGTTTTTACAACAGTGTAGCTCAATCAACAACGTCAGTGGAATTACCGCTGATTTACGGTGTTGTAAATGAGATTGGAATAAAGCCCTTAATTTCTGAATTTCCTAAAATAGCTCTGGCATTAAAAGCAGACTTTTTCCAGGGTAAATACCATGATGCTGTAGGTAAACAATAAATAACATTATTAGATAAACAAGTAACATTTGGGATAACTATGTGAAGAATTTGTCCCTTCACCTCACTGAGGGTGGAATCAATTATAGCTCAGTGTTTGTTTGTTCTGTATTTAATTTGCCACCAATTGTTATTTTTAAGACTCTTTTGTGGTATGTACTGCTGGAATATATTTGCAAAGCAAAATTAGCAAACAGAACACAGATGTTGCTCTGTATCCCCTTTTTAGCCATACAAATGATAAGCTGTCTCCTTATGTCAAGATAGTGTTCTCAGGCTAATATTGGTTTCAGAACTGAGTCAGTATTTTAGCTGTTTACAGCAGCTCATTTTGTTTAAATATCCTCACTGCTGTACTTACTAGAAGGTGTAATAAAGGTGTGCTCAAGTTCTGACCAGATATCTAAAATCTATATGTTTATTATTCAACTGGCACAAGATTAGATGGGACTTTATAGACCTAAAGGTTACCACTTACGTTGTGACCAAGGGCTATACTGACAAAAGTTGTTAACAGCTAGACAGTGGTTTATGCAGAATGAATTAGGAGGCAGCAGTCTCCATCCCCAAGTACTATCACCACTGAGACCTAGCTGGTATGGAAAGTCTGAGGACTGATGATCATGGACACTAAATTATACTCTCACAAAACTTTATTACAAAGAGGCAGCATGGCCGGTGGTTTTCTGTTCAAGTCCAAAAGAAAGCCATCCTCCAGTGCCAGCAGAACTGTCTTTTTGCTGTGTTTTGGTCTGAAGGAGTCATGATTCACGAAGGTTTGTCTGTATCTTGCCTATTTTACTGAGTTTGGGGTGGTGATCTGCTAGTAAGAAAGTTCTGTTTAGGTACGGTGACCATATTGAAAGCAAAAACTGGGTCATTTTTGTGGTGACATTTTTTGAAGATTGTGAAATACTCCTACAAAAGTACATTCTTAAAAAATGTGTGTGAGTATCACTACTGGCAGCTTCTGACTCAATGGCAACCTCTGCACATTTCTCAGAGAGGAAGTTTTTTCCCCGTAGTTTTGCATCGGAGTGAGTTTATCATGGCACACTGAACATACATTTTTGAGCAAAAGTACAGATCGGACAATATCTACATTCATTCAACTCTCTTTTCACTCCAAACATTGTGCATTATTGAACCCTAGTTCCATTGGACTGTTAGTTCTTGGAAATATAAAACAAATTCTTCAAAATATATCTTGAAAAAACACTAGCTATTAAAAAAAAAAAAAAAAAAAGGTCTGATTGTTGAAATGAAAAACTGGGACATTTCAAGTGTCCTGGAAGAAGTTCCTTAGACAATGGGACATTCGATGAAAAACTGAGACTAGCCCCATTGGGTGCTTTATATTTTGGGAACAAGATACTGTTGTGAGTTCAAAACCAGATTTCCCAGCAACTTGTATGTTGCATGTCTAGGTTTCTGTCTAGAGATTTAAGTAGCATTTGGATTTTGGTGAGTAGTGGTGGGATGGGGGGCAGGTTGGCTCTGTTCTTCTGAAGGTTACTATTGTTGAGTCTGAAAATGCGGCTGTAGAGTGATGGAATCATTTGGGGCTTGTTTCGTTTTGTGTTTGGTTCTTTAGTAATGGCAGAGGAAAATGATACTGCTCCATATGTATTGTGTTATGGTACTTCTGTGGGTAACCAGAGCCTTTGGGGCTGATAATCTGACACCTTTTGTCAGCAATAAATTCACCTAATAAAATAAAGCTGCTGGGTGAGAGATGATGGAATAAGGAGTGGCTCAATATTTAATGACGCTAATTGAAAGACTTGCAGAGGTGACCACGTTACTTGGGAAAGAACAAATAAACTGGGAACGATTCCCTTTCATACTTTCTAGTCTTCACCCGAAGGCATCAAAGCATTTGACATGGGCTGGGACTGGATCTGACAGCTCAGCGATATTTGTATAATTCTCAGGAGCTGCAGGACGTACAAGCACGACTGATCTCTGCTCACACATTTCAGGGAACAGAACCCATTAGGCACTAAAATGGGCATTAAAAAGACAGGTAAATCCTGCTGTTCACAAGCAGGCCTCATTTTCTCTCCCTCCCACTGGAACGTTTGGTCCAAGTGCATCTTTGTCTCCCTTTGCAGTTCTATGGAATGGACTTTCCTGCTTTTTATTTTCTTGGCCCTGTGGCTTATCAGCCATTCCCCCAGCCTATTTACCTGCCCTCAGGCCTTCTTTGGGACATCCATGGAAGTGATTTGCTGGCCCCTGCAATGAAGAATAAGACGTGACAGATCATTAGCATAGTGATGGTGCGACAATCCCTTGGAGTACCCCAGGCATGTAATAAAAGAGGAATGAGTCGCCAATGGACAGACTCAAACCTTGTCCCATGCTGGGGGATTAATTGGGTAACAGCAAGTTAAATGAATCCATATGCACTTTTTTAGGTTGGAGATCAAGCAAGAATGTTGCTGATACTGCAGGGAAAGCAGCCTGGGGTGGGGAGTTAAAACAAGAAGTGTGTTGAGATGGAGTAACCCCAGCCTCCTTCCTAAAGTGCAGTAGGAAGGTCTGATTCCGGCTGAATGTTCCTTCTAGATTGTTTGATGATACTACCTTTTAGATGGTCGTAACTCTAGGCTCTAAATTTCACACTACACTTCTATGAGGAGATAAGGCCTGGCTTGACAAAACCCTGGCTGGGATGATTTAGTTGGGATTGGTCATGCTTTGAGCAGGGGGTTGGACTAGATGACCTCCTGAGGTCTCTTCCAATCCAAATCTTCTATGATTCTATGAGTCATGCTGGGAGTTCACATCTTTTGTGCACCTAGTGGCTGGTGACAGAATACTCAGTTAACAAGCAAAGAGCTCAGCAAAATGCAGAGAGAGAAGATTAGCATGTCTACCATTGGGGTGGGGGAAGGCTGGGCATTTTCCAAAAACAAAGTTAGGTTATGTTAAAAATGGCAACAATGGCCTCTGATCGAAGGCCCCAATCCTGCAAACTGCCTCCAACACCCTCCTGTGTCCATGCAGAGCTCCTTGCCCTCAATAGGGCCCTACCTGCATGGAGCAGTTTGCAGGAGCAGTCGCCATATTTTTCGTTTATGGTCATAATTTTCTCTATGAGCCTTATGTCCACAGTTCTTCTCCAGTGCAGTCTCGTGAGACCACTAACACAATTTTCAACAGGCTTTCATTAAAGCAAACCCTATAGACTCTGATTGCCACACCCTGTTATAGGGACAAAGCGTGTTGGTGGAGAGGTCAGAAGACAAAAGTCATGTTTAATTGTGTTAGAACCACAGCTTCCAGTATTGGTGAGGGTATTACTTGTGCTGCATGATGTGCTACACAATAAAGAACCACTTAGGTCAGCTGCCTCCTAAATACAAAATGGCTTCCAATTTGGTTTAAAATGGAAACAAAATGGATATTTTTATTACTGCCTGCATTCTGGTCCACTTATTCATCTTGTCTACATGGTATTCAGGAGTGCTGGAACAGTCTATATAGTGAGGGTGCTGAGAGCCATTGAACCAAACTGTAAACCCTGAATATAATGGAAACCACTTCAAGCCAGGGGGTGCAGCAGCACCCCTAGTTCCAGCACCTATGACCACTGGTATGTGTTGTCTTTTAGATCCATCTACAGTAGGAACCTAATGGGAAGGATGCTTTGGTGGCTAGAGTGCTGTCCTGAGCCTTGGAAGACCTGGACTCCATTTCCTCCTCCACCACAGATTTCATTTGTGACCGGAGGAAGTCACTTAGTCTCTGGGTGTTTCGGTTCCCCATATATAAAATGAGAACACTAGCACGTCCCTACCCCACATGCGAGGATAAATGCATCCTAGTCTGAGAGGTGCTCACATACTATGACAATGTGGGGGCCGTATATGTACACAAAATGAGTGGTTAATGAATAAGAAAAGTGGCCTAATAACTGAGCACCAGGAGATGGCCATCTCTTTGAGCTGGGACTGACACTTACTATATGTTTGTACAGCACCTAGCATGATGGGGGCCTTTCTCGTGCTGGCCTCTAGCTGTGGTTGAATATATAATTGTTAACTGACCCCTTTTCCCTTTATGGAAGTCTCCATGCCTGTTCGATTCTTAGCCTCACTGCTGATGCTAATCCAACCAATCAGGTTGCCAAACAATAGTCCTTTTGGGGGTGTAGTGTGGCCACCTCTCCACTACTAACTAGACTAGCCTGTGCTATAGTGACAGGCACAACAGCAAAGTAACCCCTGTCCCAACAGCATGTGATACTCTAACTCTCCATACAGTAGAGGATCATTTTCCTAGCATGCCCTTCTGCGACTGGCTCTTTAAATTTGGCTGAGCCAAGCAGCTGCAGCCCAAAAGTGGCCATTTTGCAACTAGCAGCTGCATCTCTCTCTCTTCCAGCTGGGAAGTACCTCCTTAATGTTCCGTTCTTATTGCTGAGGAGGTGACATGTTGTCATTCATCACATTTTGCAAGTGCCATTGGACAGCCATCAGGTGGCAGCTCCTTCCAGTCCCTAGTGATCTGGCTTCAATCTGAACATGTGGTGAAAGGTTCATGCCATTACTAGCCCCTCTTTAAAGCAGCCTGTTAAAAAATCCTAATTCCAGCCACATCTTTTCTGCTTGCTTGTTTAAAGTGCCGTTTGATTTCTCTCTGTGAGATTTACAGAAGTTGGAAGGATTCCAAGTGTCTTATCTGTGCTGTAATTAATTCTTCCCCAATCTCCATATATATCATCCACACCCTCTTTCACTTCTAGTTGCTTTTAAACTGTCATCCCTATGTGTCCCTCCTGCTAGCTGTTGTGCCATCACACTCTGTCCAAACACTAGGAAGGGAATGGATTGGTAGAAGACGATACCGAGAGCAGCAGAACAGTGAAGGGTTTGCCAGCTTTTCTTCACAGCACTTGATGCTTCTTTCCCTCACAACCGGAAGACTGGGCAGTCAACAAGAGATGCTCTTCACTGCTTTAGATCATGGTGCTAGAGGGAACCAGTAGTTGTACTGTCTTTCTGCCTAATAATATGACCAACTATTTTATTCACTCAAATGCTTAGCACAGTTTTTTAGCTTTAGGAGTCAATTAAAATGTACCAAGAGAAATGATGGCACCGAAGTCAGACTGAGGTTCAGGTCTTCACTCTATCATGAACTTCGTATGTGTCCTTGGGAGATGGACCAAGAAGGGGCCTGATTCAAAGCCCATTGGGAGTCTTTAATGGTTTCAATGAGATTTGGATTATGCATTTGGAGTGAAATTCTGGCCCCTTTGAAATGAATGGCAAAGCTCCCACTGACTTTGATGGGGGCGACCCCCTATTAATACTGCCTCAATTCCCTATCTGGAAAATAGGGGATCCCTTCTCCCACTCTTCTTTTGTAAGTTTAGATTACAGTCTTCAGGGCAAGGACAGTCTCTTACTACCCCTACGCCCAGCGCCTTGTACAACGTGGTTCCGGACTCACGCAGGGCCTCTCGGCAGCACTGTAATAATCATCACCTATATACCATGGTGAGGGGAGCCCCATAGATATGTAATAATAATCCACATGTAATAATGGACAGGCTGATATTTTGATTTGATGGTTGGCTTGTATAACCGAGTAACGTTTAAAAAATGGTTGCTCTTTTATACACTCATTTTGTACATCAAATGTATAAAGAAAATACATAAGTAGAATCCCTCCTTTCTATGTGTGTGGGCATATGCGCGCACACACACTTACTTGCTGGCATTCCAGTGATGAAACAACCTTTTGGAGTAGAGCTGTAGCCCCACCAGGGAAATACTGACTGGGCTCTTTTCAGTTTGCTGAGAGGGGACATTTCACTTGTGAGTCTAATGGTATGTCTACACTATAAAATTAGGTCGATTTTTTAGAATTCGATTTTATACAGTCTATTGCGTATGTCCACATTAAGTCAGCGAAGTGCGTCCTCACTACTGCGGCTAACATCGACTTACAGAGCAGTGCATTGTGGGTAGCTATCCCACAGTTCCCGTAGTGTCCGCTGCCTATTGGAATTCTGGGTTAAGCTCCCAATGCCCGCCCCTCCCTCCCTCCTTCCATGAAAGCAACAGCAGACAATAGTTTCGCTCCTTTTTTCTGGGGTCGATCAGGGGTGCCTGAACAGACATGGCTATCCTCCTCTTAGAGCACTGAATGGGAGTAACTCCAGGTCATTCTCTTCTTTAAGTTTCATCTCATGGAGATTCAGTCCTGCCTGGAATATCCTGCGAGCAGGAGGCTTCTGCCTCAGGCTGCTCTCCCAGTCAGCAGCACCTCACGGTTGCACCTACCCCTATTATTTAATTCATAATTGATATAATTCAAAGTAAAATTTCACACCGCGGTCTGTTCTAAGACTAAAAATGCAGTAGAGGAGTCAGAAAAAGGAACAGTGACCTGTTTCTACGTGGTTTTGAACCAGGGATGTCACATGTTAGGTGAATATAATAATCACTACATTACAGGGCTTTCATGTATTAGGTGATAACCACTACACTATGGGGCTTCTCTTTTTTTGCCACAGACTTTGCCGAATGCACAGGAATGTTTTCTCTAGCTACAGAAGCAACCTAATGCAGTGTCTATATCTATGGCCTTCCTGCTCACAAAGCACTCATGCCCCCGCACAAGGCTGACACAGCGCAGAGTGCATGTGACACAGCGACCTGGCTCAGGCAGGATCGCCAGTGAGGCACGATACTTTTGCCATTAAGTAAACACAGCAATTCTTTCCTGGCTTCTGTCCCTGAATGCCTCCATGCATTACGCTGTGCCCTGTCAGTGCGGGAGGACTGCATGAGCTCGGAAAACATGTCATCCAGACTGCATTTTTTTTCACCTTCTAATCTGCGATAACCTCAGGGATGGAGATGATGGGGGATCATAGAAACATTCTGGGAGGACTGCATGGTCACCTGTACTGCTGTGTGCTGCTGAGTTCGCCACGCTGGCCAAACAGGAAATAAAATTCAAAAGTTCCTGGGGCTTTTCCTGTGTACCTGGCTAGTGCATCTGAGTTCAAAGTGCTGTCCAGAGCGGTCACAATGGAGCACTCTGGGATAGCTCCTGGAGGCCAATACCTTCAAATTGCATCCACACTATCCCAAATTTGACCCAGCGATGTTGATTTCAGTGCTAATCCCTCGTCGGGGAGGAGTACAGAAATTGATTTTAAGAGACCTTTAAGTCAACAAAAATGGCTTCGTCGTGTGGACGGGTGCAGGGTTAAATCGATCTAACGCTGCTAAATTCGACCTAAACTCGTAGCGTTGACCAGGGCTAAGTGAAGAGAAGGGAGCACCCTTGCTAAACCTCTTGCCTATTGAACAAATACTGACTTTATTATCTGAGAGGAGGTGAAATCACCTTAGGTTTGATGACTCCAGCTGCAGTGTTGAGCAATGAGCTGAAAAGACATCTCTGCCTGATGATCAAACAAGGCATTGAAGGCTCAGACAGCAGTCCATGTTGGGGAATTGTCCAGGGACAACCTTTTTATACCCAAGTACACTAGTAACTCGTATAATATGTTGCAATTGCCTGCCTGATCCTCTTTGGGATAAGTTCCTTTTTAAAGCCCCTTCTGCTTTGATTTTCACAAGAAGCCATCAACCCTCAGTGACAAGTGCCTGCCACGCAGGCAGCATTAGCAGCCCTGTCTGCATAAAGAAAATGACCTATGACTAAGGCTAAGATTTTGTCATGGTTATTTTTAGTAAAAGTCACAGACAGGTCACAGGCAATAAACAAAAATTCACAGAAGCCGTGACCTGTCTCTGACTTTTGCTGCTGTGGCTCCATGGTTTCCCTCTGCCCATGGTGGCTGGGAGCTGCAGGGTGACCATAAAGAGAAAGAGAAAACTGGACACCCCAGCTATTTGCCTGAGGTTCACCTCCCTCCCCCTGCACAAGTCTGTTGCTGGAATGTTTCCAGAGCCTCGCTGGCTGTCAGCTCCAGCGTCCTGCAGTGGGGCTGAAGCAGAGAATATCATGGAGGTCTCTGGAAGTCACGGATTCCACGACTTCCATGACCTCCATGACATAAACATAGCCCTGCCTATGACTGAAAACAGGGGTCAATTACCAGCGTGCTAGGCCCTCTGGTGGAATAACATGCTGTATGGAAGGAGGTGATTCTGTAACAGATACTGAGACTGGTTATGTTGTTGATGACCCCTGTTGTCAACCTACAGCTCTTTCTAGGGAGCCAGCGTGGGTAAAGTAATATCTTTTGTTGGACCAACTTCTGTTGGCGAAAAAGACAGGCTTTTTGGCACAGCTACAGTAGTATTGCCTACACCTCTTTTCTAGAGTAACATACAAATTCCTCTGAAATGGAAAACCACCAAGCACAGAGTGTGAGCACCATTTCTTAGTCCGTTTCATCACCGAGTATAGATGGAGTAATAGTGTCTTTAGTGTGTTACATGGTTTGGCCTTACCTGTGTGGATAGGCCCAAACTCTATCCTAACCATTTTACAGAACAATAAGAACACAACCGTATTTTTTCAGGGCTTTAGCATGGTTCCAGCCATCCAATGGTTTGGTTCCACCCACAGAGGAGGAAAAAACTGTTATTAGAAGGTCTCAGAGATTTGCTCAGTGTCTTAGCCCAGTATTTGTAGTGTAGATGGGACCAACAGGGTCCCTGTTACCACTGGTCAGGGAAATGGAGCTAAAACAAGCACAGCTGCTGAATCATGGTCAGTATTTGACCGCTACTGGGGATAGTCTCAATCCATAGAACATGGTTTAGTGTAGACAAGGCTTTCTAAGGTTTGCTGTGGAACCATGTGAGCTGTTCTGCTCAGGCCATACAACAATCCACAGCACGGCACCTGTCAATGAATACTGCAGATTGTCTGCTTCCAGCCTAGGAATGCAAATAAATATACCAGCATTTCAGCGTGCAATCATTTAATACCCACAAATGTTTTTTATTTTTCTGGGGGTGGGGGGGATGGGGATTAGAAGATCTGAAATCAGTGGGGGTTAGGTGCCTAAATACCTTTGAGGCTCTGGCCCTTAGTTTCCAAGGAGTCAAATCTCATTGAAAGTCAATGGAACTTAGGCTTCTAAGTGCTTAAGTCACTTCTTTTTTGTAAATATTACCCTGTGTCCCAGATTTTACATAAGACAAGATCTACTGCTGGCTCCATTTTACACACTGGGAGTTTGTTAGGACTGTGTAGACCTGCAGTAAATCTGTTGTATTCAGTAAAGCTAGTTGTCTAATTTAAGACTTGAGTTTTAGCATCTTAATCAAAGGCTCCGTATAATCAGTGATAATAGCCATCTCCTCCTACTGTCATGATTCTTGTACTCACACAGATTAACTCCATCCAGGGATGGTCTGGAATACCCACTAGCACTTGTAGACATCTCTTCCCATCCCCCATGTTCCCACTTAGCTGCAGTGATTTTGAACAGCTGTGCTGCAATATTTTCCCCAGAAATGCCATGTCCAGAAGTGGGGACTTCCAGGTATGATGTCACAAACAGAGCCAACCTGCATTTCTAATCCCGCCATGTTAGTCCTTGACCGTGCCGCTTTGGTAGGGGTGGCACTTGTGAAAGAGACAAGAAACACACTGCAATGCCCACTGTGTGTGTAAGTACCAGCACATTAAGTGAAATACCCTCTTGTAATCACAACCCTCCAGCCACAGAGGCTCAGAGCTGCAGCATCTGTAGCATTCTGACATCATATGGGGCTGATCTTTCTCCTAATTTTTTTTAAGGGAGGCAGCCAAAGCTTTACCCACAAGGGCATATAAAGCAGGGTGTCGCTTTTAATGTGAGGAACAACAGCATGAAAGGCAATGTGCAGGCTGTTAAGAACCGTGTGACAGGGGAACATGTCAGGCTATGGAGGAGAGACCTGAGGGATAAGAGAGATCACCCCAGTGCTTTGGGAACATTTCACAGGCAAGGATGAGGATTAGATTCCTGAACAGGGCCGGTGTCTCGTTAATTGCTGCTTGCTTATGCTGTGAAGCTGTTAGCTCCCACATTGTGCTGACTCAGTACCAGAGTGGGAGATTTCTGAGCACGCATATCTAAATACTACAGAGGAGGTGTTGAGGATTCAGCAGTGGGTGCTCTGCCCTCTGGTCCTGACTAAACCCAGTACCCCAGCATGGTGTTAGCTAACTGGCTGCCTTTCTGCTAAGATTAAAATCAAGGCCCAGACCAGCTGTGTTGCATTAAAGATCCCGTAGGACTTTTGTGTAAGAGGAGGGTTGTTAACTTAGCTGTTTATTCTCCCTGCCTCAGTAGCCCCCTGGGGTTTCAATTGGAAAGGTGTTCTTCACTTCTTGTCCTGAACTGGGATAGTGTAGCTCCACCAAGAAGCAGTTGCTTTTCAGTGGCAAGCAAGGCCTTGCTTATCCATCATTATTCATCAAGGACTTAGATGTTGGCATAGAAAGTACGCTTATTACGTTTGCAGATGATATGAAACTGGGAGGGATTGCAACTGCTTTGGAGGACTGGGTCAAAATTCAAAATGATCTGGACAAATTGGAGAAATGGTCTGAGGTAAACCGGATGAAGTTCAATAAAGACAAATGCAAAGTGCTCCACTTAGGAAGGAACAATCAGTTTCACACATACAGAATGGGAAGAGACTGTCTAGGAAGGAGTATGGCAGAAAGAGATCTAGGGGTCATAGTGGACCACAAGCTAAATATGAGTCAACAGTGTGATACTGTTGCAAAAAAAGCAAACGTGATTCTGGGATGCATTAACAAGTGTGTTGTAAACAAGACACGAGAAGTCATTCTTCCGCTCTACTCTGCGCTGGTTAGGCCTCAACTGGAGTATTGTGTCCAGTTCTGGGCACCACATTTCAAGAAAGATGTGGAGAAATTGGAGAGGGTCCAGAGAAGAGCAACAAGAATGATTAAAGGTCTTGAGAACATGACCTATGAAGGAAGGCTGAAAGAATTGGGTTTATTTAGTTTGGAAAAGAGAAGACTGAGAGGGGACATGATAGCAGTTTTCAGGTATCTAAAAGGGTGTCATCAGGAGGAGGGAGAAAACTTGTTCACCTTAGCCTCTAATGATAGAACAAGAAGCAATGGGCTTAAACTGCAGCAAGGGAGATTTAGGTTGGACATTAGGAAAAAGTTCCTAACTGTCAGGGTAGTTAAACACTGGAATAAATTGCCTAGGGAGGTTGTGGAATCTCCATCTCTGGAGATATTTAAGAGTAGGTTAGATAAATGTCTATCAGGGATGGTCTAGACAGTATTTGGTCCTGCCATGAGGGCAGGGGACTGGACTCGATGACCTCTCGAGGTCCCTTCCGGTCCTAAAGTCTATGAATCTATGAATCCCCACAGGTGTTGTACAGCTTAATTAACGATTGTTTAACAAGAGCTTTCTGCTGTGAGCTGAGGATCTGGTCCTAAGAGAGCCACCAAACAAGGAAGAATGAATGTAAAGGCTGCATGAGAGAGAGCATAGTGCGAACAGCCTCTGTAACAGGCACCATCAGAACCAAACACAAAATGGAAGCTGTCTCCAGCAGACTCCTAGAAATTTAAATGCACAGTTCAACTGACAACAAAATCCTTAAAGACATAGTTACATACACTCCAGGGAGTAAATCAGGAGTCCTCTCCTGCCTTCCCATGGCTCCAGGGTATGGCACAGAGACGGCAGATGACATGGGGAAGACCGACGCTGTTAGTGTTGGCTGGAATTCAGTGAAGGAAACCCTAGTCTCTGGCTGCTTTTAATGTTATAAATAATAAACATTTGTATGGTGTCCGAACCTCCTACTCATTTTTGCTTCAGCAATCATCTCCACATGGAATTTCCTTACCATATCCCCAGCCCATTTTAATGGGAATAGTCATGTCAGAGGTATAGATGGGGAAAAGGAAAACAGGTCTTTAAAGCCTGGTCAGGGTATTCTAAAATTCAATAAGCACTTTCAATTAAAAGTGATTTGGACTGCATTTTTCTTTTGGCTGAGTTATTGTGTTGGTAAAGTAATTATTGTATTACCTCAGCCTTGGCTCTCAGCCCTGTGTTATCATGCTGAGCAAGTTTTTGGGAACATCTTTAGCGGTCAAACGGTTACAGCTTTGCAGTAGTCACTAACTGAAATAGTCACTGAAAATTTGTTTTATAGTTTTGAAAACCATCTTGTACTCCTCAGCTTTTATCTGTTGAACCAGGAAACTGCCATGAAGGATTTTTCTTTGGTGAAGAAAGGAAAAAGTCTGAACTGAGTATACACTGTATAGAAAGAGATTATTCCTGGAGAGATGGCTTGCATAGTAGAAAAGGGTTAACACACCACAGAAGATGCATCAGCATAGCTATGACTTGTGGTGTGGACATAAGTAGCACATTTATTTTTTGCTACAAGATAAATCATTTTAATTATATTTTCTGCTTTTGGGGACGCACTGTACAGTCTTGCACAACTTGGCTTTCCTGTTGTTTTAGATCTCTCACTATCTTCTTGTTCGAAAACAACTCTACAACCTGCCTCTTTGTTCTTGTTCCCGGAACGATGCCAAGTACAGTGTTTGCTTTGCCCATTAGTGTCCTTAGAGACCACAAGTCTGGCTCCTTGCTCAACACAAACAAAGTTTTAAGTGAACCTCGAGCAGATGGTGGAATCCCACAAGCCGTGCAGAGAAGATTCTGCCGAGTAAAATAGCCCCTGGCTTTGACATCTCATGAGCCTTGTTAGTTTTCCATCGTAGCCAGGCATATAGGATTATTCGTTTACACCAATAAGACCATGCTGTTCAGTAAAGGCAGGCATGTTGTGAAGAATGCAACACTTGCTCATAAATGTGAGTTTCATACTGCCAGCACATGACACGAGTGCTCCAAGTTCTGCCCGGGCTGCCCGGCATGTGTTCAGGTGATATTGACCTAAAGCCCTAAATAGCCTAGAATTTGCCTACCTGAGAGACAGCATCTCCCTGTGCCATCCTGCTGCAACTGAGATCACCAGAGACGCTAGAGCCAGAGGCCTCTTAGAACTTGAGAGGGAACTACCCTGCCAGGATGTTCTCCATGGGGGAGCATAGCCCAGCTTTGGAATTTGCTCTCCCTTTGGTCTGAAATCGCCCATACCTATGAGCTAGAGGACACACTGCAAATCCCATCGCTCTTCATAGACTTTTGCGGAGGGATGCGCTGAACGCTGGGAATGTGGCGGAGGTGGGGTTTTCTCATCCCTTCCAGGTTTCAGGGAGGCTGCTGCAATTATCTGATGTATTCACTGTATTTTGATTAACATGCCAAAGGCACCTGGGACCCTGGATGGGTGCTTTTGAACGTACTATATATCTAAATACCTAACTATCAATATATGCCGAAGTTAGGCATTTCCCTCTAATGTGTCTTTGTAACATTCCCAACAGCTATAACACAACTGGAGAAACTGACAGCAGCACTCAGAGTTTTTATATCAATAGTATAAGGCATAGGACTTAAAAAGAAGTCCGATTCTAATAATAAATTCTAATAAATGGTCTAGATCAGTAGTTCTCAAACTTTTGTACTGGTGACTCCTTTCACGTAGCAAGCCTCTAAGTGCGACCCCCCCTCCCCTTTATAAATTAAAAATACTTTAAAATATATTTAACACCATTATAAGTGTGGATGCAAAGCGGGGTTTTGGGTGGAGGCTGACACTTTGTGACTCCCCATGTAATAATCTCGTGACCCCTGAGGATCCCGACCCCCCAGTTTGAGAATCCCTGGTCTAGATAATACTTAGTCCTGCCTTGAGTGCAGGACTGGACTAGATGACCTCTCAAGGTCTCTTCCGGTCCTATGATTCTATGATTCTAATCTCAGAAGCACAATAGTGAATTTGTTCTTGAGGTAAGTACTGAGGTGGCACATATACCTGTGATTACAATCTCATCTAAAATAGGTTTTTCTGCCATTTCATGAACTGGATCAGCTTATTTACAGTTTTGTTTTACTCCATAACAGACTCATAGAAATGCAGGGCCAGAAGGGATTTCCAATGGTCATCTAGTCCAGGCTGCTGCGCTGAGCAAGGATAAAGTATGCATAGACCATCCCTGACAAGTGATCTAGAGCGGTCCAGCTGGTGGTCTATGGGCTGGATCTGGCCTTCAAGACAATTCTGCCCAGCTCCTGAATGTGTCTGGCTCTGCACCATTTTGCTCTACAAAATGGCATCCTGCATGCAGTGTGACCTCACACATATGGTGCGTGCAAGGTCACACTGTGTGGATGCTTTCAAAATGGCTCTCTCGGTACAGCATGACCTTGCAAAAACCATATGTGTGAGGTCATCCCACATGGAAAATGCCATTTTGCTTCCGAATGTTTCCCCTTGAGGTACTGCACAACTATGCATGCATCACTGAAAAAGCTATTCTTAAAAACGTACAGTGATGGGGATTCCTCAGCTTCCCTAGATAACCTATTCTAGTATGTAGCTACCCTTGGAGTTTGGGAGTTTTTCTTAATATCTAACCTAAATCTCCCTTGCTGCAGATTAAGCTGATCACTTCTTGTTCTACCTTCTGTAGTTAGGGAAGACAACTGATCACCATAACAGCCCTTAACATAGTTGAAGACTGGTATCAGGTTCTCCTTCACCCGTCCCCTGCCCCAGTCTTCTTTTCTCAAGACTAAACATGCCCAATTTTTCAACCTTTCCTCATAGATCAGGTTTTCTAAACCTATTATCATTTTTGATGCTTTCCTCTAGACTCACTCCCATTTATCAACATCTTTCCTACAATGTGGCACCCCAAAGTGGATTATGTTTGGATGTGGACCACAGAGGCACTTTGTTAGATTTCTTTAAGAGGTCACAGAGACAAGATGGGTGAAGTAATATCTTTTATTGATCAACTTCTGGTCCAATAAAAGGTATTACGTCAACCACCTTGTCTCTCTAATATCCTAGGACTCACCACGGCTGCAACAACACTGCATACAAAGAGGTCACAGGTATTTAAGCAAGCAGCTCAGAGATGGATAAAATTAGTTGCACCTTAGCAGCATCTTAGCTGGCTCTTGAGAGGAAGTCCAGCAGTTAGGGTTTTAACGTGGGTCTTGGGAGATCCAGGTTTAATGCCTTGCACAATGTGACCTTGGATAAGTCAATTATTCTCTCTATGCCTCAATTCCCCAGCTGTAAAATGGGAATAATAGCATGTCCCTACCTCACAGGGATGCTGTGAGGGTAAATTCATAAAAGACTGCAAGGAGCTCATATAAATATCTAGAATGATCTTGATGCACTATGTTGATGTACTGATACCACTGAATACTAGAAATAAAAAATGTCAGCTAACATTTAATATTGCTGAAGAAATACCGATGGGTCACACTTAAAGCTCCCCCTTTACATTGTATTTGATTCACCTAATTATTTTGTATCCATGTTTCTATTGGTCAAAATGTGTGTAGGGAGGGTGAGGGGGCAGGGAGAAAGGTACTGGAAAAAACATTTTAAGTTAAAATGTTTTCACAGAAGTGGGGGAATAACATGGTCAGAGCAACAGGCCAGAAGATGATTGTGGAAGCTGCATTTTGAGTGGACCTGAGAAGGGGCAAACTGGGCACCGGGAAAGCCAGAAAGGACTTCGAGGTTGAGCAATATAGACTGGAAATGCTACGGAGCAAGAAGTGTCAGGATTTGGACACCGCTTGGTTGTGTGGGCCAAGGGAGAGGGAGGAGTCAAATGACTCAGATTACAGGCCTGAATAACAGAGAGATGGTGGCAGGAATGGGGGACAGGAGGAGGTCGTGGGAGGAAAGATACGTTATTTCGCTACCTTCTACCTGCTCTTCTCCTCTGAAATGGGCAGTGGTAGCTTTGCATTTGTTGTCTTAAATAGGCAATGTACATTTTTCCTTTATGCTTTAAATCCAGCCCAGGTAATCACAAAGGGTTGGAATTTCAAAGGTGCCTGGGGCAGTTAGGTGGATTTTCAAAGGGAACTGGGCATCCAACTCTAAGATGCCTTTGAAAATCTTACCCAATATCTTAATAACATCCCATCACACCTAAAATATCCCCTTCAGTGGTAGAAAAGGGCTCTCTGACAGCAGGCTGGGACACTGGGTCAATGCTGACTCAGAGAGAAGAGCACCTCCTATTGAATCACCAGCACCACATCCAGAAACAATCTGGTGTTTCTTGGAATCCTCCCATCCTATGCTGGTCCTATGTTGCATAGTTTGGGAGAACTGACAGGATCACAGCCGGGCCAAGTTAACTGCAGGTATTGATCTCAGTAGATCAGTGTGATACAGCATGGTAAATCAATCATTAAAAAACGCTTGCTTTTAAACCATGGTTTATATTTACAAAGGTACACTCACCAGAGGTCGCTTCCATGGCTTCACTGTCTGGGCTAGAGGCTTGGGAAGGCTGGGAGGGTAATTCCGTCTGGGTTACAAAAAGCTCCTGGCTGTTGGGGCTAACGGAGTGCTGTGTGCTCGCTGCAAGGTCGTCCTCCTCTTGCTCCTCCTCCTCATCTTCCCCCTCCACAGAATCATCAGCCATGGTTGAGATTACAACCCCCACCTTGAAATCCATGGATAGGGGTGGGGTAGTG
>NC_133769.1:345923974-345946782 GCF_003597395.2 Chelonoidis abingdonii
AGAGGCCAATATCATCGATTTGCGGCCACACTAACCCTAATCCGATATGGTAATACCAATTTTAGCGCTACTCCTCTCGTTGGGGAGGAGTACAGAAACCGATTTAAAGAGCCCTTTATATCGATATAAAGGGCCTCGTAGTATGGACGGGTACAGCGCTAAATCGGTTTAACGCTGCTAAAATTGGTTTAAACGCATAGTGTAGACCAGGCCATAGAGAGAATCAGAACAGAAGGTTACATCCAGGAGTGGTCACAAAAGTGGAAAAATCCTTTATTAATGTAGTAATTTTTTCAGCAGTTTTTCAGTGAGATTGATATTCATTTCAGAAGAAGAGAACCTAGCTAGTTTCTCTTTCACTTAGATCAGAGTGGAAAGTGGGGTGGGGATTTATAGGAGTGGGTAACGGGGGAGTTTTGTGAAGGAGTTTAGAGGGAGAGTGTGTGTGTGTGTGTGTGTGTAGGGGCTAGATACACTTAACTTTCTTTAAGCTTAAAGTCAAAAATGCCCCCTGATAAAAACAAAACATCAATAAAGGGACAAACTGCAGGAGTAAAAAGAGAATGCAGGCAGAAGTTCAGCAACAGAGTGGGGGCTATCCAGTTTATTGCACCTAATGCAGCATGCATGATTACCTGCCCTATGGGCAGATGGTGTATGTGTGCATTTGGTGCAAGGAGCTCCTGGCCATCGGAGACCATGTATGAACTTTGGAGACCAGAGTGGCTGAACTGGAGGACCTAAAGGAGACAGAGAGGAAGATAGATGAGACTTTCTCGGACACAACAGGATGGTCCCAGTCCCAGTCTGACAGCCTTTGTCCTATTGAGGAGGATGAAAGACTCGGGGAAAGAGAACATCCAACTGGAGCAGAGAGAAATGATACCATAGTTTCAGAGTAGCAGCCATGTTAGTCTGTATCTGCAAAAAGACCAGGAGTACTTGTGGAACCTTAAAAACTAACATATATTCGAGCATAAGCTTTCGTGGGTTACAGCCCACTTCATCCAATATATGTTCCATTCTATGCATCCGATGAAGTGGGCTGTAGCCCACGAAAGCTTATGCTCAACTAAATTTGTTAGTCTCTAAGATACCATAGTTGAGACCCTCCTTCCAGATGATGTTGTGGTATCCTCTCGCACCAAGGATACCTCTCCCAAGGAGGGAACTCCAGTTATTAGGAAGAAACAGGTAATAGTTATGGGGGATTCAATCATTGGAAACATAGATAGCTGGATTTGTGATGACCGGGAGAACCACATGGTGACTTGCCTGTCTGGTGCGAATATAGGAGGGAGGTCCTGGATGCCAAATTTAGGCCGCTAGGTAAGAGATTGAAGTCTAGGACCTCCACGGTAGCATTCTCTGAAATGTTTCCAGTTCCAGTTCTACTCACAGGGCCAGTTAGACAGGCAGAACTGCAGGGTCTCAACGCATGGATGGCGTAGGGAGGAGAGGTTTAGATTTATTAGGAACTGGGGAATCTTTTTGGAAAAGGTGAGCCTATACAGGAATGATGGGCGCCACCTAAACCAAAATGGAACAAGATTGCTGGCGCTCAAAATTGAAAAGGTCATTGAGCAGTTTTTAAACTAAGAGCTGGGGGAAAGCCGACAGGTTTGGAGGACCATGTGGTTCAGACAGAGGCATCCCTTAGGAGAGGATCTATTAATGGAGAGTGTGTATGTCCTAGTAAAGAGGAGAGGATGGAAGATGATAAAATACAGGTAGGATCTGATGAGAAACAGTCAAATGAAAAAGAGTCCCATTCAATTACATCATGTAATGGCAGACAGCTAAAAAATGACAAGTTTTTAAAGTGCTTATATACAAATTTTAGAAGTCTAAACAATAAGATGGGTAAACTAGAGTGTCTCATATTCAATGAGGATATTGATATAATAGGCATCACAGAAACTTGGTGGAATGAGGATAATCAATGGGACACAGGAATACCAGGATACAAAATATACCAGGACAGAATAGGCTGTATTGGTGGGGAGTGACACTATATGTGAAAGAAAGCATAGAAGCATATGAAGTAAAAATCTTAAATGAACCAAATTGTACCATAGAATCTCTATGGATAGTAATTCCATGCTCTAATAATAGAATATAGCAGTAGGGATATATTACTGACCACCTGACCAGAATGATGATAATGACTGTGAAATGCTCAGGGAGATGTTTGAGGCTATAAAAATAAAAAACTCAGTAATAATGGGGGATTTCAACTATCCCCATATTGACTGGGTACATGTCACCTCAGGACAGGAGGCAGAAATAAAGTTTCTTGACACCTTAAATGACTGCTTCTTGGAGCAGCTAGTTCTAGAACCCACAAGAGGAGAGGCAATTCTTGATTTAATCCTAAATGCAGCACAGGATGTGGTTCAAGAGGTGAATATAGCTGGACCGCTTGGTAATAGTAATAGACCATAATATAATTAAATTTAACATCACTGTGGTGGGGAAAACACCACAGCAGCCCAACACTGTAGCATTTAATTTCAGAAAGCGGGATTACACAAAAATGAGGAAGTTAGTTAAACAGAAATTAAAAGGTCCAGGGCAAATAGCGAAAGCCTGCAAGCTGCATGGGAACTTTTTAAAGACACCATAACAGAGGCTCAACATCCTGAATTAAAAAACATAAGAGAACCAAAAAAGTGCCACCCTGGCTAAACAACAAAGTAAAAGAAGCAGTGACAGACAAAAAGGCATCCTTTAAAAAAGTGGAAGTTAAATCCTAGTAAGGAAAACAGACACGAGCATAAACTCTGGCAAATGAAGTATTAAAATATAATTAGGAAAACCAAAAGAATCTGAAGAACAGTTAGCCAAAGACTTAAAAAGTAATAGCAAAAAAAATTTTAAGTACATCAGAAACAGGAAGCCTGCTAAACAACCAGTGGGGCCACTGGATAATCAAGATGCTAAAGGAGCACTCAAGGACAATAAGGCCATTGCGGAGAAACTAAATGAATTCTTTACATCAGTCTTCATGGCTGAGGAGGTGAGCGAAATTCCCAAACCTGAGTCATTTTTTTTAGGTGACAAATCTGAAGAACTGTGGCAGATTGAGGTTTTGGAACAAATTGATAAACTAAACAGTAATAAGTCACCAGGACCAAATGGATTCACTCAAGAGTTCTGAAAGAACTCAAATGTGCAACTGCAGAATTACTAACTGTAGTCTGTAACCTATCATTTAAATAAGCTTCTGTACCAAATGACTGGAGGTTAGCTAATGAAACATCAATTTTTGAAAAGGGCTCCAGAGATGATCCTGGCAATTACAGGTCTGACTTCAGTACCGGGCAAACTGGTTGAAACTATAATAAAGAATACAATTGTCAGACACACAGATGAACATAATTCTTTGGGGAGGAGACAACATGGTTTTTGTAAAGGGAAATCATGCCTCACCAATCTACTAGAATTCTTTGAGGGGGTCAACAAGCATATGGACAAGTGGGATCCAGTGGATATAGTGTACTTAAATTTTCAGAAAGCCTTTGACAAGGTCCCTCAACAATGACTATTAAGCAAAATAAGCTGTCGTAGGATAAGAAGGAAGGTCCTCTTATGGATTGGTAACTGGTTAAAAGATAGGAAACAAAGGGTAGGAATAAATGGTCAGTTTTAAGAATGGAGAGAGGTAAATAGTGGTGTCCCCCAGGGGTCTGTACTGGGACCAGTCCTATTCAACATATTCATAAATGATCTGGAAAAAGGGGTAAACAATGAGGTGGCAAAATTTGCAGATGGTACAAAACTACTCAAGATAATTAAGTCCCAAGCAGACTGCAAACAGCTATGAAAGGATCCCTCAGAACTGGATGACTGGGCAACAAAATGGCAGATGAAATTCAATATTGATAAATGCAAAGTAATGCACACTGGAAACAAAATCTCAACTTTACATATAAAATGATGGGGTCTAAATTAGCTGTTACCACTCAAGAAAGAGATCTTGGAGTCATTGTGGATAGTCCTCTGAAAACATCCACTCAATGTGCAGCGGCAGTCAAAAAAGCAAACAGAATGTTGGGCATCATTAAGAAAGGGATAGATAATAAGACAGAAAATATCATATTGCCTTTATATAAATCCACCGTACACCCTCATCTTGAATACTGTGTGCAGATGTGGTCACCCCCATCTCAAAAAAGATATATTGGAATTGGAAAAGGTTTAGAAAAGGGCAACAAAAATGATTAGGGGCATGGACTGGCTTCCATATGAGGAGCAATTAATAAGACTACAACTTTTCAGCTTGGAAAAGAGATGACTAAGGGGGGGATATGACTGAGGTCTATAAAATCATGACTGGTGTGGAGAAAGTAAATAAAGAAGTGTTATTTACTCCTTCTCATAACACAGGAACTAGGGGTCACTAAATGAAATTAATAGGCAGCAGATTTAAAAGAAACAAAAGGAAGTATTTTTTCACAAAATGCCCAGTCAACCTGTGGAACTCCTTGCCAGAGGATGTTGTGAAGGCCAAGACTATAACTAGCTTCAAAAAAGAACTAGATAGGTTCATGGAGGATAGGTCCATCAATGGCTATTAGCCAGGGTGGGCAGGGTTGGTGTCCCTACCCTCTGTTTGCCAGAAGCTGGGAATGAGTGACTGGATGGATCACTTGATGATTATGTGGTCTGTTCATTCCTTATGAGGCACCTGGCATTAGCCACTGTCGGAAGACAGGATACTGGGCTAGACGGACCTTTGATTTGACCCAGTATGGCCTTTCTTATGTTCTTCCTATGCTACACGCTGTACAGCCAGTGTGCCACTGGAAATGTTTATATTAATATTATTTGTATTACAATACCATCTGGGGGCCCAAGCCAGGATCAGAGCCCCATTGTGCATTCTAGGCACCTGTGCGAACACACATAGCATGAGACAATCCTTACCTCAAAGATCTTACAATCTAAATACACAGGAACCCAGAGAGATTAAGGGTAAGGTTTTCAAAAGGACCTGTGTGATGTAGGAGCACAAATGCCATTGATTTTCACTGGGACTGTCACCCCCCAAGTTACTTAGATATTTTTGAAAATCCCACCCTAAGTGATTTGCCCACAGTCACAGGGCAGATCTATCATAGAATCCAGGTATTCCAGTACCAAATCCCTAGCCCTATCCACTAGGCCATGCTACTAGCTATGACCTGGATGCTAATCTGGGGAGAGATACATTTAGGAGACGACCATGATATTGGAAGGATACATTTAGCCCTCACTGAGTAACCATGTCAGCTAATTCAGTGGTTCTCAATCTTTCCAGGCTACTGCAACCCTTTACAAAATCAGATATAAAAATTAAAAAGTGGTTAATTTTTCATTTTTACCATATAATTATAAAATAAATCAAATGGAATATAAATATTGTACTTACATTTCAGTGTGTAGTATATAAAGCAGTATAAACAAGTCCTTGTATGAAATTTTAGTTTGTACTGACTTTGCTGGTGCTTTTTATGTAGCCTGTTGTAAAACTAGGCAAATATCTAGATGAGTTGATGTACCCCCTGAAAGACCTCTGCATACCTCAAGGGGTACATATACCCCTGGTTGAGAACCACTGATCTGTTTGATGTAACTCCTCTTCCTATTCCCATCGGAGCTAAACTGAGGAC
Source organism: Chelonoidis abingdonii (assembly GCF_003597395.2). NCBI lineage: Eukaryota > Metazoa > Chordata > Testudines > Testudinidae > Chelonoidis > Chelonoidis abingdonii. The sequence goes on from NC_133769.1 coordinate 345,929,629, forward strand.
TGGTCCAAGAGAATGTAGTTTCATGTGCATGCCCCAGATCTGAATCTGACCCTCAGACTTTGTCTACCTATGCCCCGCTTAACTATTTATTTCATTTATTTTAATGAAACTTGCCCAGAATTACAATATCACATATATTTCTGGTTTATGTCATCCATAATCCTTTGCCTCCCACAATTTGAATGAGGTGACTTAGGTGAAATTGTCATGTATGCAGGCTGTAGAGAGGCAGGGTCAAAAAAACAACTGAGAAATTGTTGCAAAGAACTGAGCAAAACAATCGAAGTTGTCTGTTGTCCTGGGCTTGTGTGGATGCTCTTCTGTCTCAGTCAAAAGTAACTCCATGTGTGGAAAATCAAGACCAAGTCCATGTGTAGACAAGCCCTATAGAACCTTCTTGGGCGTGAAAGTTGGGAATCAACTGCCAAAGTTGAAAAGTAACATTACCTCCAGAACTTGTGTAGCATATTATCATAGACCTTGATGACCTTGATAGTTGTGACCCTGAGTGACTGGGGTAGCTCTCACTGGAAATGTCAAGGTCAGGTCAGGCTGAAAAAGGGAGAGCAGATATTTCCAAGACTGATGGGTAACACTGAAGTTAAACTCCCCAACCAGTCATAAACTGTGCTTCTGATCCCCCCACACTGGTTATCAAGAAGCAAAAAAGAAATCACACAGCCCCCTTCACTGCAGTCCACTTCTCTGGCTCCCAATCAGCACCTAGGTCAAGTACAGTGAGAAGTTATTTTAAAAACTCTGCTCACATACAAAATATTCTTCTGACCCCAGGGGTCAGCCACATTATCAGTTCAGTATAGGTTTGGATCTTACCCAAAATACCACACCGCCAGCCAATCCTTTAGTATCTAACACTAAAGGTTTATTATAAAGAAAAAGAAAGACCAAAAAGAGAGATCTTAAATGATAAAGCAGTCACATACATACAAAGACTTCAAAGTCCATATATCAGGTTCCTAGCAGTACTGGTGAGTTTGCTGGCTTGAAAGTCCCTCTGGAGAACATCCACAGTTTGGATGGGTCATTCAGTCCTTTGTTCAGAGCTTCAGTTTGTAGCAAAGTTCCTCCAGAGGTAAGAAACAGGATTGAAGACATAATGGAGAAGATGCAGCTGCCTTTTATAGTGTATTGCCATGCAGCCTGCACTTCCTTTGTCCCAAACACAAGCTGCCCTTACCTTCTCTCAATAAGTCAGTTGTATAGCTGATGGTCCTTAATGGGCCATCACGCAGGCTAGGCAGTGCTGACTCCAAACTGTCTGGGGGTGTCACCGAGACGGGGCGGTAGGTTTGTATAATTTTTGGTGGTGCCCAGAACAGGTCCAAGTCCTGCCCCTGGGCTCTAAGTCCTGTCCCTGGGCTCTGGGGGGCAGAGAAGCAGGAACTGGGTTGTCATAGGGGTTTCTTTAACTTTCTATTCCTGGGGGAATTTGTGTGTCTGTATTGTTACAGACATACTTGCCGACAGGTATTTTGAAACAAATAACCAAAATAATTGAAACTGGCATGATTATGTAGTGTTATTTTGACAAATAAAATTTGCAGAATTGTAGAATACTGTGTGCAGAATTTTTATTTTTTTGGTGCAGAATGTAATGTTTTGGTGCAGAATTCCCCAGCAGGAAAGTTTGTAGTTACTAAGGGCTTGGCTACACTTGGAAATGTGCAGCGCTGGGAGTTACAGCTGTGGTCGTACAGCTGTGTAGGAACAGCGCTGCAGTGTGGCCACACTGACAGCTACCAGCGCTGCAGTGTGGCCACAGTGTACAGCCAGTGCGCGCCAGGAAGTTGCACGCGGCTGCTTTTGTAAGTGTGTACACAGAGTGAGTTGCAGCGCCTGTAACCCCTCACCAGCACATGCATACTCTCGCAGTGTTACCAAGCCCTACTTGTGCTTGCTTCCCATCAATGGTTGAAAGAAGTCCTTTATGAGCATAGGCGAGCCCAGGAGCCTGAGGGCTGGCTAATTAAGAAATTTCAACACTGGCCCCGCAGGGTGAAGTGTGAGTTAGCAGAGCGCAGCCCCCCCCCCCCCCCCCCCCCCCCCCCCCCCCCCCCCCCCCCCCCCCCCCCCCCCCCCCCCCCCCCCCCCCCCCCCCCCCCCCCCCCCCCCCCCCCCCACCCCCCCCCCCCCCCCCCCCCCCCCCCCCCCCCCCCCCCCCCCCCCCCCCCCCTGCGTTCAAGTGGCTGCAATGTGCTTTAAAGAGGGCGTGGGTGGAGTGTAACAGGAGCAGTGGGGAAACAGAGAGAGTGGATTTTGGAGCTGCAGCTCCCTCCTTGCAATTCTGGCATTTCCCCCACCCTCTCCATCACTCTATACATTTGCAAAAAGGCCTCGACCAGTAGCAGCTTCTCTGACGACTCCCTCCTCCTCCCGGCGCCGTTGCTGTTTTCTCCTCAGCAACACTAGCGGTTCATTAGCTCCCTGCCTTGGCAAGTTCTAAGGCTGGAAGATACACAACAAGTCATTTTAAAAAAGTTCAACCATTTTAAAAGTTTTGACCCTTTCCCCCACCCTCTCTCTTATTCACTTAAATGCAAATTATTTGCAACTCCTAAATAGCCTTCAGACCACATAAGCAGCTGCTCAACACGGACTCCCCTTCCCCTCAAACAAAACAGCTCTGTGAACATTCCGAAAAGCAATTCCCCTGCCTCGGCTCGCTCGCGGGGATGCGCTGGAGCACAGGAGCAGCTGTGTTTGTTTTTAGAGGCTGGTTTCAGCCGTTTCTTCGACGGTTTTGTTAGGTGGACAGGGAATTTCGGATACCTCTTAATCCCCTTTGGAGGCATTAATCAGCGCTGTTGGATGGTCCACACCTGATGTAGCAGCGCTTGCATCACCAGCGCTGGAATCGTACACCCATCAGACCAGGTGTACAGCCAGGCGCCTGGCAAGCCAGGGAAATTGCAGCGCTGGCTGGGCTTTGTAAGTGTGTACACAGAGTGAGTTGCAGCACTGTAGCCCCTTCACCAGCACTGCCACTCTCCCGTGTAGCCAAAGCCCTATTTTGCTGCTTCCATTATGTTGAAGAAGTCCTTATGGCATAGTGCGAGCCCAGGAGCTAGGGCTTGGCTACATTAGAAATTTTCAAACACTGCCCCGCGCGTTTTGAAGTGTGAGTGTAGTCAGAGCGCAGCCGCCCGCAGCGCTGGGAGAGAGCTTTCCCAGCGCTGCTTGTAAACCACATCCCTTACGGGTGTAGAGTGCAGCGCTGGGAGCCGCGCTCCCAGCGCTGCCACCCTGATTACACTGACACACAGTGCTGCATCTTGCAGCGCTCAGGGAGGTGTTTTTTCACACCCCTGAGCGCGAAAGTTGCAGCGCTGTAAAGTGCCTATGTAGCCAAGCCCTGAGTTGAGCTGGGCCCTGAGACTTGCTGCTGTGGAATTCTTTTTTCTGTGTAGACTTAATGGCACAATCTCACCCAACTTCATTAGGTTAATGGATATTTCAAATGCAAGTCTCAGAAAGGAACGATTAATCTGCCCCTCCCTCCTTTTGTGCTGTGATAAACTTCCAAGCCTCTGAGGGGTGAAAAGGAGATTTTAATGGTTTCCCACCCCCCATTATCTAGAGATTTTATTTTAGAAAAATTTTAGAAAAGGGCTGGAGCCACAACATTGGGATCTGGACCAGCATTTAGAGACTCTCCTCCCCCACCTCCCCAATCTAGGGATGCTTAGTAGGGTTACCATATGTCTGGGTTTTCCCCAGACATGACCTCTTTTCTTGGTCCTCTGATCTCCATCTGAAGGGATTTTTGATATATGAACAAATGTCCAGGATTTTTCCTTTCTCGTCCCAACATGGACTCTGGTAAAGCTGTAATTCCCAGAGTGCCCTAATAGCAGCATGTGTGTTTATTGGTTTGCCACCCTTACTTCTGCACTGCTGCTGACCATGGCACTGCCTTCAGAGCTGGGTGGCCAGAGAGCAGTGGCTGTTGGCCGGCTGCTCAGCTCTGAAGGCAGCCCCACCACCAGCAGCAGTGCAGAAGTAAGGCTGGCATGGTATTGACTATTGAGTCGCTGAAAGGGATCCTGCTTGTACAGTACAACTTCAGACACACATCTTGCAAAGGACTTTCATGGCCACTTGATGAGCAATCAACCACTGCTGAGAAAGATACGGTCTACAGAGAAATATGCATGGGCACAATAGGAAGAAGGGCAGTAGGAAAGGACTGAATGCATGTAAAAAGGTACATTTAAAATTCATTTACATTTATTTTTGAGGCTATTACACCTGTTATCTATAAATGTTAGATATTCAAATTAGCAAGAAAGTGCAGCAGAAACTATACCCCTTCTCCTCCTCCAATTGCCCTTCCCCTTGGCACGGCTGGCATTCGGTAAAATAGTGTCCTAGGCAAATTTGAATTTACCACTCTAGCCTCTGTTTCCTCTTAAGCCAGCAGTGAAGTCTTAGTCCTGTGTTGATGACATCATCTGCAATATTTGTGACATCACATAGTATGTATTGTTATGTCACTGCAGCATCTAGGGTACTAAGAGCAAGCCTGGGAAAGAGGAGAACCTGGTATTTAAAATTAATCTGCATGTTTCTGACACTAAAAGAAAAGCAAATTGCTCTGAGAAAGGCAGAAGAATTAAAAACCTGTCAATGGTCAATAGTTTTAAATTTGAAATAAGATGGATCCAAAACACTTTCCCAGCATGAAAGCCCCTGCATAAAGATTTCCCACCCTCAAAAGGCTTTGTCAAAAGTTAATGTTGCTGGCTCTTTACAAACCAGTTTGGGAGCCAACAATATGGCTCTGGTAGTACTACTGGAAAATGTTGCAAGAATATGCAAATAAGGCCTGAGGAGGCAGAGGGCTGCTGGGAAGCAGTATCTAAATATAAAAGGGCTTTGTTTATCAACAAACAAAATTGCTTCCCCATCTACCCCCTTAAGTTTGGGAGACTCAACAAGTTTTTTGTTACCTTTAGGGAAACAGTGTAAATGTCAGGCATGCACCACAACTGTAAAGAACCATCTGCTCAAAAAGGGAATAGCTGGAAAATTTCAGCTCTTGTAAACAAGGCGAATTTAGCGTTGGTGTTTGTTGCATCATCATTAGAGACTTAAAGGAAGTTCATTGTGGTTATAATGAATTAAGCAATCCTCACTCTGAGCTCTGCTGACCTTTGAGTTTTAGAAGTCAGAAATGAAAAGCCTCATTAAATCATCTAGTCTAGTGAAGGCTTGTTCTGTGTTTTTTAGTGCTTTGGAAAAGTTAGTTTTAAATGTCTTAAGTAATGGGCCTAGCAATATAAGCACATCACACGAGATCACATATCTTGTATGGGAGACTGGAGAGCGGTTATAAAATCTTATTTGGGGGAATTATCTTTTTAATCACATGGTAAATACCTTGTAATTAACTTTTGAAATTAAGTTATGTTTACATGGGTCTAGATTGTGATTTGGGCTATGTGCCTGCACAAGGGAATAAGAATTACCCTTCACAACTACCTGGACTTTGGATCTGGGGACACAGAAGTAAGTGGCCAATGTACCTGCTTAAGTGGGGTGCATCTGCTTAAGCAGGTGAATGGACAGAAGCAGAGGAATGGGTGGAGCCTTGGGTCCCTCACCCCTATATGCTGGCCAGTGCAGCTGAACAGTAACAAGGATTTCAGCCCTGAGTGGTGGGGCTTGGGCTTCAGTCCCAGGCCCCAGTAAGTCTCATGCCATCTCTAGTGATCCCATTAAAACAGGGTTGCAACCCACTTTGGGGTCGCGACCCACAGTTTGAGAACCACTGCTCTAGTCAGGGCCAGTGCAACCTATTAGGCGACCTAGGCAGTCGCCTAGGGTGCTACAATTTGGGGAGCGGCATTTTCTTCGGTGGCGACTGCGATGGCTGGATCTTTGGCTGCCCCATTTAGGCAGAGGGAGCTGGGGCAGGGGGGCACGGAGAGGGCTGCCTACAGCAAGTAAGCTGGGGGGCGGCACGCAGGGGAACACCCCACCCCACCTTACCACTGTTCTGCCTCCTCCCCTGAGCATGCTGCTCCGCTCTGCTTCTTTCTCTCCCAGGCTTGTGGCTCCAAACAGCTGATTGGTGCTGCAAGCCTGGGAGGCGGGAGAAGTGGAGCAGCTACGGCGTGCTCAGGGAGAAGGCGGAGCAAAGGTGAGCTGGGCCAGAGGGGGGAGCTGCCATGGGGTGGGCACCTCAGGGCGGAGGAGGGGTAGGAAGCTGCTACAAGGCTTGGGGTGGGGGCAGAGCAGAGGTGAGCTGGGGTGGGGAGCTGCTGCACAGCTCCCCGGGTGGGGGTGGGGAGCTGCTGCGGGAGGGGCACCTCATGGTGGAGGGGAGGTGGGGAGCTGCCACAGGGAGGGCGCCTCAGGGTGGAGTGGGGGTGAGGAGCTGCCGTGGGGGGGGCATCTCGGGGTGCAGGGGGGCGGGGAGCTGCCACAGGGCTCGGGGATGGAGGAGGGTGCAAGGAGGAAGTTTTGCCTAGGGCATGAAACATCCTTGCACCGGCCCTGGCTCTAGTAGTACCATAGCCTGTTTGTCAACTGACCACTGCATGTTGTATCTAGTGTATATAGTTATGTAACTGCTTTTGTCTCTTTTTGTGCACTGTTGCTTTAAGTTTCCAAGCAAGCTGCTGTTAGGCTCTCTATTTTGGAAAGTACTTCGAAGTGTCTATTGGCCCAGAGTGACTCACGCTTGCTGGGCTCTCACATACAGCCTCAGCATTTGTTCTTTCTTGTTTTATTACAAAAATGCTCTATTGGAGCTTGGTATTATTTCAGACTGGGTGTATATGGCTGCTCTTTATTTCTGGAAAATCATAACATAGATCTGTGTGCAGCTCACCATGGTAACCAGTCATCATATGCAAGAGTTAAAAGTTCTCAGTGTAGTTTAGGCATGACCATCTCTGCTCTTCCCTCAGTGGAGGTTTTATGATGAGCCAGAGGAGTCTGTATTTCATTCCCATGCATCTTCTGTGTGTGTAGCCCATTTATTCTACCTGTGTGCTAATTTCTGGGATTTGGCCACATGAAAGTACATTAGTCACGTAAGTAGATGTGCAAGAACCTGTATGATATGGTCACAAGACCCAGTTAGTGATGTACAATTACAGTAGCTATGCAATGCAAGTAAACATCAAATGAGGTTTCAAATACTGTAAGCACATTTAGGATCCTAGCCATTATCTTCTTCTGATCTTTGTGCATATTTTGGCATATAATGGGAGTTCCTTATAGAGGACACTGGAATATTGCGCCCTGGGTGTAAAGAAATTGTAACAGTTTATGTTTGGCAGGTGTCTGGTACGTTCATGTATTTGGCATGCAGTTACATTTTAAGGATATGAAACAACTGTGTGCTTATATACCGCAGTTACTGTATTTATCCAGTACTATATTTCCTATTACAGTTTATTAGACACTCACTATAAAATGCCACTGATTTTTCATTTGTGAATGGATTGGACAATTGTTTATCATAGAAAAGTCCCCCACCAAAAACTGTCAATGGCAGGTGCATACATTGCCAGCAGATCGAGGGACGTGATCATTCCCCTCTATTCAACATTGGCGAGGTCTCATCTGGAGTACTGTGACCAGTTTTGGGCCCCACAATACAAAAAGGATGTGAAAAAATTGGAAAGAGTACAGCAGAGGGCAACAAAAATGATTAGGGGACTGGAGAACATGACTTATGAGAAGAGGCTGAGGGAACTGGGATTATTTAGTCTGCAGAAGAGAAGAATGAGAGGGGATTTGATAGCTTCTTTCAACTACCTGAAAGGGGGTTCCAAAGAGGATGGATCTAGACAATTCTCAGTGGTACCAGAAGACAGAACAAGGAGTAGTGGTTTCAAGTTGCAGTGGGGGAAGTTTAGGTTGGATATTAGAAAAAACTTTTTCACTAGGAGGGTGATGAAGCACTGGAACAAGTTACCTAGGGAGATGGTGGAATCTCCTTCCTTACAGGTTTTTAAGGTCAGGCTTGACAAGGCCCTGGCTGGGATGATTTAGTTGGGAATTGGTCCTTATTTGAGCAGGGGGTTGGACTAGATGACCTCCTGAGGTCCCTTCCAATCCTGATATTCTATGATTCTATGTATTTGCATCCATGAATGGGCAGTCACATTCTCCGCAGACAACTACAAATACAGATAATCAGTTAAGTGTGCTATTATCTGTTCTCGGTCACCTGTTTGCATGACTGGTCAAGGAATGGGACAAGTTCAGGAGATATGAGTTCTACTTGTTTTGTGACCTTAGACAAGTCACCCCTTTCCTGCCACACTGCTCTATTTAGAAAATGGGGGAAATAATACTTAATTATCACATAGGGGCTTTAATTGATTTATGGAACATAGTGATCTTTGTAGTTGATCAGATCCAATTCTGTCTAGTCTAGTATCGTCCTGTCTCCTGGTACCAGATGTTTCAAAGGAAAGTGCAGTATAACCTGCCTCAAGGGAAAGTTCCTTCCTAATCCTCATCAGTCAGAAGTTGATTTAAGCCCTGAAGTTTGAGTTTCTAAACTTCTGGGGATTTTGTTCTTTAAATCCTAACTACTGAAACTCTGGATATTCTTATGAGTGAGTGCAGCTCTGCATAGATGGGCACAACTGAAGTGTGATGTATTATAAGAGTTTCTTGATTAGGTTTAATGGCTCCTTTCATGAGCTTTGAATTCATCACACACAGAATCCACTAAGGGCAGTGCTACCCTGCATCTAGGAACAAAACTCGCAGCCCAGAGCTGCAGACTTCTGCTAGTGTAGGATTACCATGTTTCAAGTTCCCAAATAGAGGACACTGCCGAGGGATGGGGGAATTGGAAAGGGAGGGCGGGTACAGTTTCTTTCTACTTTGAATGTCTAACATTTATAAATAACAAGTGTAATGGCCTTAAAAATAAACTTAAATGAAATGTAAATGTACCTTTTTACATGCATTCAGTCCTTTCCTACTGCACTTCTCCCTGTTGTGACCATGTATATTTCTCTGTAGAGTGTGATTGCTCATCAAGTAGCCATGAAGTTTTTGCAAGATGTGTGCCTGAATTTGTATTGTACACACTGGATCCCTTTCAGAAACTCAATAGTCAATACCATACCAGCCTTACTTCTGCACTGCTGCTGGTGGCAGGGCTGCTTTCAGACCTGGGCACCCCAGCCAGCAGCTGCCGCTCTCTGGCCTCCCAGCTCTGAAGAGTAGTGCTGCAGGAGCAGCAGCATAGAAGTATTGAATCCCATGATGGTACCATTTAATAGTTGGGAGAGAGAGTGAAGTTTCCCTTGTCAGTACCCTACAGTGAGAAGGATCCACCCATATCAATGGGTTTTAATAACCATTTTTAAAGGCTTAAACTGTGTGTAAAAAAAAAGTGTTTCCACTATCAGCAAATCAAGGCTGTTGGATTTTCCCAGGCTTGACATGCCTTCAGCAAATGGAGACACTAAAGCCAAGAACTGGATTGTTCGCTCAGGGGGAGGCGTTCCCATCCAGCACAGGGTAAGCACATTGCACATCTGACTTGCAGTTGTGATGGGTCTTGATGAAGTAACCTGGAAAATAGATGGACTTAAAAGTGTGAGAGGCTCAGGTTTTATTTGTTCCTTTTTCATTTTAACTAGTACTGCCTGTGGCTTTACAGCTTCATGCAAAGCAAGGCAGACTGACGTATGAAAAGGCCCTTATTAAAACACAACATACATTATGTATGAATGTGAACTTGGCCTGACCTCTAGTCCTGGATCTGCCCCAATCCCCCAGTCATGAACAGCTTGGACCAGATTTCTTGATGCTGTACTAAATGACGAACAAAGATCACAAGCTGTGTTGTCAAGATGCCTATATTCCCATTAAAGAAATCTTCTCAGGATCTCATGTATCTCAAAGCTCCATGACTCAAAAATGTGACTAAACGTAAACAGTTATCTGTTGTTAGAATTGGGTCACAATATTTCTTTGTGCCTGTTATTAGCAAAGTGTACTTAGATTTACAAATGCATAATTAGAATTAGGGCTGGTAGAATTATTCACTGTAAATCAGTTATCTGACACATCTAGCCCTCTTTTGGTTCACACCACTTGTTTGTGAACTGTGCCTGAGTTTAGCTAGTCACTGGTATTTGCTGAATTGTGTATGAACAAATTTCAGCCCAGTAGGTTGTTTGCAAACTATGCACTTCAGCTATTTGCTATTCATGGTGGATGACTCATCACATAAGTTAGATGGTATTGTTCTACTCCCAGACTGGAGGGCTAAAGCTTTTTATGCAAATGAGTAGTGATACTAGTGAACACTCTCGTTTGTATACATAATACCTTAGCCAGTATGGTGAGTCACAAAAGTACTTAGGCGTTTAGGCACCTAAGTCCCAGTTTTAGGCTCCATTGCAAGTCACAAAACTCCGGCTGAACCCTGTAGTTGCCTAAATTCACTCAGCACCCTAGTTTTTGGAGTAAAAAGTTCCCTGAGCACCTATATTTTCTAACTCTGTGCACTTGCTCTGCTGGCGCTCTCTAGGTGTCCAGACGCCTAACTCCCACCTGAGCCCCAGAAGGATTCACAAACCAGGGGAAGATAGGCCTTCAGCCACCTGACGCCCTATGCAGGGTTTGCTCTGGTAGGTGTGTTCAGAGCCGGCCTACCAGATTGTGCCCTGTGGAGGAGTTCACACCAAACAAGTAGGGGTGAAGGAAGCCTAGTGGTTAGGTACTCACTGGAGCTGGGGGCCTCCCATAGCCTAATTGCCTCCCACCATCTGAGCAGAAGAAGGGATTTGAACTGGGATCTGCCAGCTCTCAGGTGAGTGCCCTAAGCAGTGGACTAGGGGATATTCTGCTTGTAGGAGAGGGCCCTCATTCTCTCAGGTTGAAGGTGTTGCACTTTGGCTCAATAATTAGCCACTGGGGTAAAGGGAAATGGTTCCTGCCTGAGTGCTCTAACCACCAGGCAGCAGAGTCCCTCTCACGCTTGTGCTTCGTCCCTCTCCCTCTGGCACAAATGACCATTTATTTATCCACAGTGGAGCAGCTTCAACAGGAGAGACTGAGGGAGCCCAGCATCCGAATACACTACAGACCAGCGGTCAGGGCACTCACCTGAGAGGTGGCACAGCCTTCTCTGAATCCCTTCTCTGCATCATATGGGGGCACGGGGAGAAACTGAACAGAGGTCTCTCACATCCCAGGTAAGTACCTGCACACTGAGCTAAAAATATAAAATTTATACTCCCCCCGCCCCCTGTGGTTTTGTGAGACATTCCACAGGCCCCCAACTCTAGGCGAGGGGTCCCAGTTGTGGGTGGCTAGCACAGACAGGTGTCTGTAGCCATGAGGGGGGCGGGGCTTAGCACACATCTCTTTTTGTTGACAGCTCCCTGCCTAGCATGTGGACTTTTGTGAATCACAGTCTGAGTTGCTTGTCTCTGCCTATTCATTGTATACCGTGCCTAGGTTAGGATGACCATCTTTTCAAAAGGCAAAAGCAGGACACATGCAGGAGCCCCACTCCCCTCTGTACCCCCCTGCCCCTTCTCTTCCCCCTAAGGCCCCGCCATCTGCCCCTTCTCTTCCTCCCGCCCCCCAGATCCCCACCTCAAAGCCAGGGCCAGGCTGTGGTAAGAGCTGCCCAGGAAGTCTGGGCTGCTGTGGGGATCCCTGGACCGTCCACCTGCCCTGGGCAGGAATGGGGTGTCAGAGCAGCCCCTAGCCTGGGTCCTTGCCCCTCCCAGGCACACCACCAAGGGCAGGTGGAGGATCCAGGGCTCCCCACAGTGACCTGGGCTCCCCAGGTAGCTCTTACTACTGCCCAGCCCCAGATTCTGGCCTGGCCAGGGGGTGGGGCCTCAATAGGCGAGAACAAGCAAGGGGAGGGGCCTTTTGGCAAGTGGGGCTAAGGCCCACCTCAGTCTCCCTCATTGGGAAGAGGGTGGTGCTGCCCCTGAACCTCAGGCAGGCATGGAGCGGTGCAGCGAATCCAGTACAAATGCTCTCCTGGACTCATTCAGGTGGGACTTGAACTCTGCTTTTCAAGATGTTCCACCCAATTTGGGATAAGTCGTCACCACAGTCTAGGTGCCTAACTCAGGCTTTGTGAATTGCAGTGGTATTCCCATGGTTTTCTATGTACCTAAAAGTTCATCCAGGCAGCAGTTTTTATGTCTTCAATACTAAAGGTATCAGTACAAACCAGACTGGGATTAGACCCTTTCCCTTATGTGGTAAAACAAACAGGTCATAGTCAAAATGACACACAAAATGATGCACAACCTCACAACACCTACATATCTCTGTGTGAATCTAGGCCTATGTGAATAGGGTTAGTGATATGGAGCCTAATGCTGCAATCCTGAGTTCTTCTGAGAGGTGCTCAGAGCCCTTGAATCCCACTGAGCCTTGATTCTTCACCACCTCGCACCTGGTGCAGTCATCTACAATCCCTGCCAAGTGGGTATAAAAATGTTATTAGGAATTGTATTTAATATGCTGCTTGTACGGGAGGGTTAGGTAGGGTGCAGGGTAGTAGAGAATCAGGCTCACTGACTTTCGCGGGTGTTGAAGGTACTGACTGCCATTTGGAAATGCTCAGCCCTTGCACAGGATCAGTCTCATAAAGGAACAACTGGCCTCCAAATATTCATGTGAATGCAAACCCCTAAATGTCAACGTTTCTGAATAACGTTCCCTAGATTTATTTGCATTATCATTAAGGTGCTATCATCAGCTCATAAATGGTTTAGTTTTGACATTTAACACAGCAGTGATGATGTGGAATATTAGCTATAGAAAAGCATTTGTTTTTAATCTGCATATTATAACAGTAAATTAGCAAATGACAGAATCTGAATGCATGTCACCCGAAATAACATATCTTTCTAATAATCTTATTTCTTGTTGCTAATTGTGGTTACTGCACTTAGATCCCAGTTCAGCCAAGAACTAAGCACACGCTTAACTTCATTCCTACTCAGCAAAGAATGTAAGCATATGCTTAAATTCCATTAGACCCGTCGAAAGTGAAGTCTGGAAGGGACCTCAAAAGGGTATTTTAGTCCAGTTCCCCGGAACTGAATCAGAACCTATATCTAGCCCATCCCTGAAAAGTGTTTGTCTAACATGTTCTTAAAAGCTTCCAGTGATGGAGATTCCACAGCTTTCTTTGATAACCTGTTTCAGTTCTTAGCTATCCTTATAGTTAGCAAGTTTCCCCTAATATCTAACCTGAATCTCCCTTTCTGCGGATTAAGCCCCTTACTTCTTGTCCTACCTTCAGAAGATATGAAGAAAAATTGATCCCTGTGTTCTTTAGAACATATTTGAAGACTTATCAGGTGTCCCCTCAGTCTTCTTTTCTCAAGACTAAACATATCCAGTTTTTTTAACCTGTCCTGGTGATGTTTTCTAAAGGATTTATCATTTTTGTTGCTCTCCTTTGGACTTGCTCCAAGTTGCACACATCTTTCTTAAGTGTAGTGCCCAAAATGGACATAGTACTCCAGCTGAGGCCTCACCAGTGCTGAGTGGAGTGGGACAATTGCCTCCCATGTCTTACCTATGACATTCCTGTTAATATACCCCTGAATTATATTAGACTGTTTCACATCACCACCATATTACTGGCTCATATTCAATTTGTGATAAACGATAATCCTCAGATCCTTTCATTAAAATTAATGTGTGAAATCCTGGCCCCACTGAAGTCATTGGGAGATTTGCTACTGACTTCAATAGGGCCAGGAGTTCACCTAATGAGACTTAAAAACAGGCTTAGATGCTTCACAGAATAGTGATGTTTGCTGAATCAGGGCCTAAGAAAACCTGAACGAGGAAGGGAGAGACTGAGATTAATTCTGTGGGTGGTTTTATGGCAAACATCTGGAAAGGGACCTCCCTACTGGACAACTAGCCTGGGAGTGAGGCAATAACATCACTAGTGGAAAAGCATTTGCTTCATCCCTCAGCTCTCCAAAAGGGAGAAGGCACAGACCCCCACCATGAAAGAAGAACTAGCTAAATTGTGGTATGTGGAGTAAACAGCCCTAGATGAGACCACATTTTGTTTGCAAGCTCAAGTTAGCTGGAAGGATTCTAAATGTAGAAATCATTTTTTAAAATGTAACTGGAAACTATTTTGCAAGTTTTAAACATCTAAGATATTGATTGATCTTCATGAGTTTTTTTTTAATAAATGCAAAACATTTCAGTGGTGAGTGGGAAGAAGGAAATTTATGAACCTGTGTGTCATAAAATGCAGTCTGTAAAACCAAAATATAAAGTTTCTTTTGGAAGTAACTACTTGACCTTTAATAGTTGCTGGCAATGGATATAACTTTTAAAATGGTAATAGATATGAAACTTCATGTATAACTGATTTGATTTTGCATTCACCTCTCTCAATCAGGACCCAACTGATTTAATCAGGGCTCATATTCTCTTGTTACTATGAAGCAATTTGTTGAATGCATGCGGGAAGAGAACAGCAGGGTGTGGGTGTTCTTTGTTTAAATATTTAAACATTGGAGCCCAGATTACAGTCTCTGAGAGTAGCACAAAGATGTTTTCATTTTGCTGTACTAAACTTTAAAACCAGATAAACTACTTTTTCCTTTCACTGACACAACCCAAGCCTCCTAGAATGTTCCTGTAGCACTCAGATATATATTTTCTTCCCTGCACTTATTAGCAAGAAACTAAAACAAACATTCATCCTCTCATTTCTTTTCTTATAGACTTTGGCCCTGATTCACCATTGCAATACTCAATTTTTATGCTGGTGTAGCTCCATCAGTTTTAAGGAGGGGCCAGTTTTGTTTTGCCTTCACTGTAGTAGGCAGGCTTCACAAGACATCTGGGCCAGCGCCCTTCTGAGGAAAACCCTAAAATTTCACTTCTAGTTCTGACTAGCTCTTGAACCCAATGATCTGGCTGGGTAAATTCCAGCTGTGTGCCAGGGCTGTGTTTGTCTTTTGGGTAGTTTTCCTCCTAGGCTCTGCTTCCCATTCTGAAGCATTTGCAGCAGCTGGTGAGCTGCAGCCGCTCAGGGAAGAAAACAGACCGAGAAAACCAAGGGCAAAAGGCAAGAGTCCGTATCTCCTACTTTGCCCTCCCGTGCTGAATGTCTCAGAGAATTCAGCCTTCTCCATCGGTAGAATAGTTTCCTCCTCATAGGCCAGTCAAGAGTGGGGTCTCCTCAAAAACCCCTCTCTCAGGCAGGTTCAGGGAGGCCAGCTTTGGTGGGCAAGATGCAGACACTGTCTCAGTAGCTTAGTCCAGGCTGGGGTCACCTTGGCTCCCCTTGGCTGGGCAGAAAGGAACCAGGCAGGATTGGAAAAGCCAGCTCCAGCAACAAGCAACTCGCTCAAGTCCCTCTTATCCGTGAGGGGAGCAATGCCATAAAGAGCATGCCACATGGAGGACTGCATCCACGTCCTCGAACCCGCACCAGCAGCCACTGCTCCAGATTGCATAACTCAGCCACTTCCCTGACCTGTCTCCCCCCTCAGGCCTAAGACCCCACATAGAGGTCACAGGATAGAGCATAGTCAATGACAGAGTGCGGTAAGGGGCTTTGGGCCTGGCTCCTGTCCATCTGCTGTCACCTTTGTACAGACCTCCCTAGTGTTCCCTACTGATATCCCAGGCTGGGGCATCCAGGGGGAAAACAGATCCAGCTCAGCCCCATGTGGCCTTAAGAGCCAGAGCACAGACAAAACATCCAACTCCTTTGAGGAGAGCCAAAATCACCTGAAATATTGTTAGAGCAAACCTTTAGCCTGATTTTGCACCTCCCTCTGAAGCCAGCATAAAAAGCCAAAAGCCCACAAGGGAAAGAAAGGATGAAAGGATTTCTTCCCCCTAAGGAGACACACCTCTGAAGTCACTGGGTCAGTGACTTTTCGCAGTCTGAGAAAGAACCACTGAGCAATGCCAGCTCAGAAAATCCTTAGTGGTGGCCGTAAAGCCAGCTGAGGGAGGGAAATGAGCTAACAGCATCAAGTTCTTGTCAAACATGGCAAGGTTCTCAGCCATCCCTACAGGGAGATGGCAAGAAGCAGTATGGAGAATTAACTTAGAAGTGCTGTTCTGAATGGATATACATGGGTTATATATGCACATGCATATGGCCTACGAGAATGTCAGCCTTGGGATCAGTATGGTTTTCATCAACAAAAAACAAAGACATGTGAACAGCTACTGGCGTTTAGCCAGTACTATTTCCCCTCTCTGCCCCCTGTACATTTTTCACTGTCATTTTGACTGTGACCTGCTTGTTTTACCATATAAGGGAAAGGGTCTAATCCCAGTCTGGTTTGTACTGATGCCTCTAGTTTTGAAGACATAAAAACTGCTTCCTGGATACGCTCATAGAGAAGGAGCCAAGTTTGGCCTTATTCTGGATATACATGGGAAAAGAAGAGGTAAAAACATTTCACTTGCCCATAAGGAGGAATGCTGGGAACAGTGGTCACCATTTACTAATCAACATTTGCTAACAGATACCACACAGTTATTTGCTATTTTAAGCATAGGGGGAAAGTGCAGTATGATTTATTAATGGTCACCACTGTACAACCAGTCACGGGAGGCTACCTGTTGCTCTTTGCCACTGAAGTTTAGAAGATATAGTTTACAGAATTGGTTCTCTCTAAGTGGCACATAGAGCATTTCCAGGGAGTTTGTACAGCAATTTCTGTCACAGGAATCCATCCCTCCTGACATAACAGTGAAAGAAAGGGACCTAAGGGTTACAGTGGATGGGAAGCTGGATATGAGTCAACAGTGTGCCCGTGTTGCCAAGAAGGCTAAACACATTTTAGGTTGTATAAGTAGGGGCATTGCCAGCAGATCAAGGGACGTGATCATTCCCCTCTATTTAGCATAGGTGAGGCCTCATTTGGAGTACTGTGTCCAGTTTTGGGCCCCTCATTACCAGAGGGATGTGGAAAAACTGGAAAGAGTCCAGTGGAGGGCCACAAGAATGGTTATAGGTCTGGAGCACATGACTTATGAGAAGAGGCTGAGGGAACTGGGATTCTTTAGTCTGCAAAAGAGAAGAATGAGGGGGGATTTGATAGCTGCTTTCAACTACCTGAAAGGGGGTTCCAAAGAGGATGGATCTAGACTGTTCTCAGTGGTACC
>NC_133769.1:345947779-345988374 GCF_003597395.2 Chelonoidis abingdonii
TTGCAAGTGTCCTAGTCTCCTCTTCTTCATCTGATACAAAGCCCTGGTTCAACACTCCCACTCACCAAAAAGGATGTTCACTTCATATATTCCAAGCCCAGAAGTAACCATCTAACCATCTAGTCTAATCTCTTGTATAACCCGAGCCAGAGAACTTCCCCAAAGTAATCCCTACAGCGGATCTTTTAGAAAAACACCAATCTGGATTTTAAAATTGTCAGTGATGAAGAATCCACCACAACCCTTGGTAAATTGTGTCATTGGCTAATTACCTCACTGTCAAAAATTTTGCACCTTCTTTCTTGTCTGAATTTGTCTAGCTTTAGCTTCCAGCCATTGGAATGTGTTTTCTTATAGGCTGTGATCAAGTCACCCCTTAATCTGCTCTTTGTTAAGCTAAATAGATGGAGCTCAACTTGACTTGGTCTGCACCATGCACTGCGCTCTCTCTCTGATCCCTCTGTTGCTATGTCCCCCTCTCCAATCATCAGCCCCCACCTCATGCCCTATCACTTGGCCTTTCTGTGACTTCCAGTCCATCCATGATGACTTCTATTCTGCTCTCAGCCCTCTCCTCCCATCCTTTCATTGATATGGTTGTTGATTCTCTCCATTACTCATTCTCCTCCAGCTTGACTCTTTTGCCTCTCTCACGCATTGCGAAGTTGCTTGTCAACCCCCAGCCCTGGCTCATCCATCTTAAAAAACACACCCTTGACGTCTCCACTTACCTCTCCAACTACCCTGCCCGCTTTCCTACACAGCATTTTTGAGTATGCCCTGCTATCCCACATCTGTCAAACCAAGCTAGGAGGTTCATTAAAAAATGCTGTGTAGATATTTGCTAAATGCACTGTTTACAACTGGTGTCTGGAGTTTATCTCCTTCAGTTGCATCGTAGACCCTCTCTAATCCACACTGCACTCCACTGAAATTGCTCTCTCCAAAATCTCTATCAATCTCTCCCTAGTCAAAGCTTAGAACCATCCTCCTTGATTGGTTGACTTTCTTCAACACCATCAACCATGCTCTTGTTCTGGAATTCTTGTCCTTCCTTGGCTTCTCCCGCGCCTGATTCTCCTCCTATTTCTCTAATTGCTCCTTCGCTAGTCCTTCAGAGGATCCTCCTCTTCCATCCTCCAACTTTCTGTGGGGGTTTCACAAGGTTGCATCTTGGGTCCCCCTTTTCTTCTCTCTCTTCTTCCTCTACACCTTATCTTCCTGAGTAACCTCATCCACAAACGCTGTTAGAAAAAAATGCAAACATCATTCTCAGATGTATTAGCAGGAGTGTTGTAAGCAAGAGATGAGAAGTAATTTTTCTGCTCTACTCAGTACTGATTAGGCCTCAACTGTAATATTGTGTCCAGCTCCGGGTGACACATTTCAGGAAAGATGTGGACAAATTGGAGAAAGTCCAGAGAAGAGCAACACAAATGATTAAAGGTCTAGAAAACATGACCTATGAGGGAAGACTGAAAAAACTGGACTCGTTTAATTTGAAGAAGAGAAGACTGAGAGGGGACATGATAACAGTTTTCAAGTACATAAAAGGTTGTTACCAGGAATAGGGAGAAAAACTGTTCTTCTTAACTTCTGAGGATAGGACAAACAGTAATGGGTTTAATTTGCATCAAGGGCAGTTTAGGTTGGACATTAGGAAAAACTTCCCAATTGTCAGTGTGGTTAAGCACTGGAATAAATTGCCTAGGGAGGTTGTGGAATCTCCATCATTGGAGATTTTTAAGAATAGTTTAGACAAACACCTGCAGGGATGGTCTAGATAATACTTAATCCTTCCGTGAGTTCAGGGGACTGGACTAGATGACCTCTTGAGGTCCCTTCCAGTCCTATGATTCCATGAATTATCCTGGTTCTTTGTTCCTTTAAGGTTTTCCTTTGAATAATCCATATTGAAAAATGCTGCTATTTCATAAATTTCCCTGAAGGGACACTCATTTCATGCCTCTTCTGTATAAAAAAAAATCTGTTATACAAGGGATCTAACTGGCTGAAAAAAGAATACATGCATAAAACTGGTAACAGAAAACGAAACTGCATGGCAAATGTAAATTCCATGCTCTACCAGACTCTGAAGACTGTTTAACTTATTACTTATCACCAAAAACTTTATTCCTAAAGTATTATTGGACAAAAAATAATGTTCATCTTCTTATGAACCTGAAGGAAAAGAATAGAATAAACATACATTTTGTTGGGGCTATCTCAATGCTTTAGTTTGTATATCAATCTATATCAAACTAGGCTTGGAAGAATTCAAGTAGGCTTGGAAGAATTCAATTTTTACTTTTTCATAATTTGGTGGATAAAATCTAGTTTCATTTTTAAGTATTTTTTCAGTGTCTGTTTAAATTTTCACAGTTGTGGGAATGTCTTGGGGAAGGGTCAGACAATAATTAATTAATGACAGTAGACATTGAGATACAAAAAGTTAAAGCTTTATAACTGTTATAACACAGTCAACATCACATGTCAAAATAGACAAAGTAAATAACTTCTTCAAATTCCCTGCCACAGCCAAGATTGCAGGGAAAATCTTGCTCAGCCCTGGTCTGGAGCATACCTACTGCAGACAGAATTTTCAAGGAGTTTAGCTGCAAACCTCTAGCAAGTTTCTACTGAGCATGTGCAAACTGTGACACCACTCTCCCCCCCCGCCCCCACTCCCCACCCAAAGGCTTATAATTTGGGTAGATTTTCACAAAGATGGCAAAAGGCACATCGCTGACACAAAGGCCACCCCCCTCACATTTCACGTCCCTGCTTGTGGGGATGCTGGAGCTTCTTAAAGAAAAGGTTGCCACATTTTTTCAACATAGTCAAAACAATGTAATTTTCTGCAGCCTCGTTCTCTGAATCTGCTGAACTGTTTTTATGTGAATTTTTCTAAAAAAAAAATCATGCAGGCAGACACCAGGCATAGAAAATATCAGCCTAAACAGTTAAAGTTTGGCGAAGTTATAAATAATTAAAACCAGGGTCCTACAATTGCATGTTGAGAAACCTTCATAAATGATGGTGCTACCAACCCTGCCTGTAATAACCTGACCCAAAGCAGCTATGGGATAGATAGGAACCCAGCTGGAGCACTTTTACATCTTGCCACAGCTACAGTGGCTTGCAGGCCAGTCCATGATCACATCTGATCTAGCAAATCAAGGGAAGATTATATTAGCCCTACTATGTTTGCATGACTGATTTAAGAACAGAATAAACAGTTGCAAGCAGGTTGGCCATTAGCCAAGAGAATCTGTATAAAAAAGATCAGTGATAAATAACAATTGCTGAGAGCAATTTTATGACACACTAGAAGCCTTGTACAGAAACGCTCATTTACTGAGCAAGTTATAAAATCAGCTTAATGCCTAAGAAAAAGTAACAGCTGCAGGAGAAAAAATTGTACAAAATTTCTTTTATTCCAAACTGGCAACTTCTGCCAAGCTGGAGCAAAGGGACTATTTGCTTGAATAAAGTGATTCACCCCTGTAAATGTTTGCAGCATCCGTCATAGGTGATAACTGGAATCTTAATGGGATATATCCGCACACTCGGAATTCAGAGCCTAAAGGCACTCAGGGCACCCACTTGCCCATTTTTCTTCTCCTTTTTTCTGACCATTGCAGTTTTGTGCTGTTATATCCAGTTATTTGACAGGGGGAAGAAGAGAGAGAAAGACTGGAAAAAGCTGCTGCGTATGTATAACAAGACTATCCATGACACCATTGCAGGCTGGAACTGAAAACATATGGTGCCTTGGGAGCAGGCTTGTTTCTTTTTTTAGGCCCTTTGTGCCCTTCTGAAAATGTCAAGGAACTAACAAAATGTCAAGGCATTGCAATCTGCTTACACCAGAGAACTCATGTTGGTGATGTGTTTACAATGCCTTCGGAATCTTCAACTACCCTGGGCAAAACAGAAACTTAACAAAAGGCCGTGAGCGTCCATTTACAAGGTTGTCTGTCTGCTAAAAATCCTCCTTCTCACTGGCAAGGCTCAGTGGAGGGTGGCCAAAGACCAAGTGGGTATGGAACCCCACCACCCCAGACAAAATCCCCCTGTGGCTCAGCAAGTTAGCAGAGGCTTTTATGGGGAAGCATGTCCTGCCACTGTTTGTGCTGCTGCACTGTCTCTATGGATGAAGAAAACACCTTCTCTTTCTGGAGTGGTCAGTCCAGCACCATTCATCTGTATGAGATTCAAAGTTTAAAAAGCAGGACAAACACATTGCAAAACAAAATGATAGCCTTGAATTTGCCCATCCCACGTAGGTTAGAAACCCTGCCAGATGCCTCATGGAGAACACTGAGAGTCTTGTTTAGAGATCCTCCGGGTGCATTTTATAGGTACCGTACATGTATGACATTGAAAAGCAGCTCGTTAAGGCATTGGATTGGGGCTCTGGGTCCTGGGCTCTAGTCTCAGCTGAATTATTGTGTGATTCTGAGCAAACCATTTCACTTTTCTGTGCTTCTTTTTCTCCTCCCGACCTTTGTCTGCCTTGTCTGCTCAGATTATATGCTCTTTAGGGCACGGGCTGTCTCTTACTGTCTTTTGTACAGCACCTAGCACAATGGTCCAAACTCATTTAGGGCTTAATAAAAATAATAAAACCAATAAAATACTGTGGGAGTTGACACCCCTTCTCAGCAGAGATCCTGCATGTGTCAATGGGCAGCAACTGATTGGCTCAGAAGAAAGGAACACTCTCTTCCATGATATTGTCCACTATGATGTTCCATAGGAGCCAGCAGTGTTCCTCTTCAGCAGGGGCCCAAGCCAATGGTAACAACAGACACAGCCAGATGCAGAAATCCCTTCTACATATGTGAAATGTGTTATGCTTTGACTCAGGCAGCCTGGGTTCAAATTGATCCTCTGAAGTGGGAGGAGAGAAAGTGGGGGAGAGTGTGAAGGAGAGAAAGGGTCTGAAGAGAATCAGTGAAGAGATGAGGAGAGGGAAAGAAAGAAGCAAGCACTGTTTGAAAGGCAGTCAGTGCTTTGGTATTGTTTATATTTATATGGGCCTCCAGAGTCACATTATGTAGCATAAACATTTATAGGGAATATAAACCCTCATGCTTCCCAGCACAAGGTAGCTAATAATCCCCTCCCCCATGGGCAGGCAAAATTGTTCATTATGGGGTTTCTTGCATCTGCCTCTGGTGCATTTGCTACTGGCTTCTGTCCGAGACAGGCTGCCATGCTCAGTGGGTCACTGGTCTGCTCTGGTGTGGCAACGCTAATGGGGGGCTTCACTCTTTCCTTTTAATTTTAAAAGTTTGAATACGTTAAGTGCCCCTGACAAGTGCTGGGTGCTTACTGACAGCATAGAAACTAGTGCTGCTCGGAAAGTGTCCAAGAAAATGGAAATACAATTTTTAGCTATTGTTGTACCCCAACTCCCATGTTTCTGGTTGGCTCTACTAGAAACCTAGATCTTCTGTTTATGCAAGCAGCAATGCAACTTATGGATAAGAGGGTAGTTCCATTGCACATCCAGGCCGCCACCTCTGTTAAAATTCCTAACACATGTGATCAGTTGTGGTGATAGGTTGTGTACTAGGAAAAGAAGTTAGCCCACAGCTCAGAGCCTGGATGATCCAGTGCATGAGTCAGGAGGTAT
This sequence comes from Chelonoidis abingdonii, assembly GCF_003597395.2. NCBI lineage: Eukaryota > Metazoa > Chordata > Testudines > Testudinidae > Chelonoidis > Chelonoidis abingdonii. The sequence continues at coordinate 345,953,424 of NC_133769.1, forward strand.
AGGTTTTTATTCCCAGCTTTGCCAATGACTTGAGCCCTAATTCTGCAGCTGGATTCCCATTGGCAGACCTGTGCATCCAGGCAGAAACTTTCTGAACTGGGGTTCCTTGCCGGTGAATCCAATTTCAGGGGCGGTATGTAAGCTAGGACAGATCACCTAGGGTAATGTTTTCAAAAGTGCCCAAGTTCCATTTTCAAATCCTTTTTCAAAAATGACTTAGGCACTTTGAAGGTTATTGGTGAGACTAAGAGCTTGACTACATGAACATTTTGCTCATGGCAAAATCTACCCCACACTTGCCTGCCACGCTACAACTGTCCATGTGGAGCCTGCTGACAGAAACTGGGATCTACTCCTGTTTCAAAGGGAACTAGAGCAAAGCACATGACTGAACTGTTAATGTGGATCAGCAGAGTCCTCATCGACAGTTGAAGCACGGAGGCTAGCACAGGGCAGATTCATGCCCCAGCTTGCTGCAAACTAAATGTTTGTGTAGACAAGCCCTTTGTCTCACTGAAAACCTCCAAAGTGCCTAAGTCATTTTTGAAAAAGGTTTGAGTCTCCTAATGCACTTTTGAAAATTTTACCCTTAACCTTTCTATATTTTATTTTTCCCTGTAAATTGGAGATACAATTTACCTGTAAATTGGAGATAACGATACTTTATTCCCTTTGTAAAACACTTCACGATCTGCCACTGAAAAGCATAAACAAATGCCTAATACCACTATCATCATAATTATTAACGTATTTCACAGACACTAGTGAACACCCATCAAACATAGAGCTCTTGGTCTCAACCTTCAACCAATGTCAATTGCATATATGTAGGTTCCAGAGCCCATTACCAACCCCCTAAGCTGCATAGCTTTCCTCGTATTTAAAAAGCTTATTGAGGAATTTTTAGTTCACCGCTGAACTTTTCAAATAAAAAGTCAAAGTCAACAGCAGCAGTGGGCATGAACCGAGCGCTGTGGGGAGGAAGGGGTAACTTAATATTTCACAGGCACAATACACAGCCATGAAATGTGATCACGACTGGGAAATATGTGGGTTTATGTTTTTTCTACATTCAAATAAAACAAGGCTGTAGCTCCAACAAAATACTGAGCCAGGACGTTGTATTGCAGCTTTAAGTTTCATTTGAACACTAATTAAATATTTTGCTGTTCTATGTCTCTGCCTTCTGAGCTTTTGATGTGTTTCCTTTTTTGAAAGGAGAACTGAAAGTAGCTTTTACAAAGTTTCATTTCACCATCCTGGCCTGAAAGAAACACAGTGCCTAAAAAGTAGTAACAAGCAGAATAGTTTCCATGGGGTCCTGCAGAGAGTCTGGAATTGGCGCAGATGATTAATCCAGGGCAGGAGATAACCCTGAGGGTTGTGGGACTGAAACAGGACAGGGCAACAATGGAGGTCCTGGCACCAGCCTGTCTTCAGTTATACCTGTGCAAGAACATTTTGTGGCATCTAGAATCAGCAAATAGATAGACCACAGATACTGGTTGCTGACAGTTGGCAAGGCAGAGTTGTTGTGAAAGGATCTCAATTTACTTTCACTAGAATAGAACATATGGACAATGTAACCTGGGAAGTCACTGCTTTTAAAGATACAGATTCTGCACCACTGAAGAGGAAACTTTAACCATCGACTTTAATGGAAACCTGCAGCAAACCCAAAGGATTTACTGGGAACACTGTGCATGGCAATCCTGGCTAATAATAAAAGGAAATTTTGTTTACTGGGAAGAAAACACATTCTGAATAAATTCTGACACACCCTAAACCAACTTGCTTTTGAAAGCAAGTTAGGATTTTATTAAGCTTAGATTTAGAAAGTGAAATTAAAAAGCTTCTGTGGGAACCTGCTTTAATTATTAAAGATTAATTACACTAAGGGGAAAAATGAGGAAACCCATTATGCTGGGCTCCCCTCGCTTCTCACTGAGTCAACAGCATCAGGCTGGGTCAGTGCACTCAGACATCGCTCCCCACTCATCAGTCTGGCATCTAACAGCCTGATGGTCAGCATGTTGGAAATATCTAGAGTTGTGGAGTACTTGGAACGGTGTTGGTGATTCATTATGTGGAACACTTCCCTTTGAAACGGCATTTGCTTGTATCCCAAGCATAGTTTAGATTCATTCATAGATTCATAGAATGAAACTCTAGCACCATTAAAGTTAATGAGAAAAATCCCACTGATTTCACCTTAGATTTTAAGGCTAGAAGGGACCATTGTGCTCATCAAGTCTGACAACATAAAGGTAGGGGAAATATTTCCTAATGGTTTATGGTATTAAAGAGTCCATGGAATGTTCCACAAGAGCAAGGGTGTTGGTCACAGGCCTCTGGCAAAGTTGGGCAGTCACATTCTATGTCCATAGGTGCCTCCCTGCACTTTCAGTTGGAAATGGTCTTCTTCTTCACTTCCTGTCCTAAACTTGTGTAAGTAGCTGCACTGTCTCACCAGTGGTGCCAATTCAGAATTTCTTGGGGGCATAGTGACAGAGTGCTGAGAGCTAACAGCTGTCCCAGCACTCTGGTTACTTAAGCTCTGATTAGCTCCCCCCAGAGAAGAATTGAGGAATGGATTGAAGAATTGATTGAGGAATGGATTACTTAATTACCTCGACAGACTGTGGGATAGGGGCACTAAGGAGCTAATTGTCCCTAGGGGCGGCTCCAGGCCCCAGAACGCCAAGCGCGTGCTTGGGGCGACATACCACGGGGGGGCGCTCTGCTGGTCACAAGGAGGGCGGCAGGCGGCTTCGGTGGACCTCCCGCAGGCGTGTCTGCGGATGTTCTGCTGGTCCCACGGCTTCAGTGGAGCCTCAAGGCCAGTGGACCCTCTGCAGGCACGCCTGCAGGAGGTCCACCGAAGCCGCGGGACCAGCGGACCCTCCGCAGGTACGCCTGTGGGAGGTTCACCAGAGCCGCGGGACCGGCGACCGGCAGAGCGCCCCCCGTGGCATGCCGCCGTGCTAAGGGCGGCGAAATGTCTAGAGCCGCACCTGATTGTCCCGTCAGCTGGGAGAGTATTTACAAAGCACAAGGAGGCAGTACAGAGAGGAGAAAAGACTAGTAGAGCTGAGGGACAAGGGATTTCAGGAGGGTGAGATCTCTCTCTGCCTCAGAGAAAGGGCTGACATCTGAAGAATGTTATAGATAGAGCTGCTGCACTGGATTGTGACAGTGGTGAAAACAGTAATAAATCCTATAGGGGTGTTAACAAACAAGAAGTGTACAAGACGGTTTGTGTGGGATTGCAGGGCAGGGGTGGAACCTGATTTGTGACAGGACCCCCATTCTGGTCCCTGCTTCTCCCTCGTCCTAGAACCAGGGCCTCCCCTTTTCTTACCGACACAGTGCATGGGTTGGTGCTGCCAGGAGTCGAGTGCTCTCTGGATTCCCCTGTGCACTGCTGTACAACAACAGACACCCTCCCATGCCAGGTTGCAACACTGTTTGGCCTGGCTGCCCCTCTGTCTGCGCTGAGGGGTGGCCAGGTCAGATTTCAGTGGTGTACTGACCACACACTCAATGCTCTGCACTGCTCCACCAGCATCTGTACTGATTTAGTATGGGACCACTGCTTAACAGTGGCTGGGCCAAGGCCCCTCCAGCTCCATGGCCTATGAGGACTTTGAGCAAAAATCTTGGAGGGAGAGGTATTCAGCCCCAGCCTCTTCTAACTGGCACCATTGTGTCCCATTGTGTTTTGTTGGTGATAAAGCATTCCCCATGCACAGTATGTAAAATGCTTGGAGATCTTTCAGGATTGAAGGAGCTATGTAAATGTACGGCACTCCTGTGGGAGACACAGATAACTACCAACTATCTCTGTCTGGTGTTGGGGATTTTTTTTATTCTGATTTTTTTGGAAGTGAAGAGGAAGGACAACTGTTGATGTGGGTGAGAAACAAATAAAATTGCTGTAGCTTCTGTCATATTTGTTCTCCGTGTGTTCTTTAAGGGGTTGCAAAGCACGACAACTGTCTCTGTAGCACAATAGTGAGCAACTCAGCAGTAACACCACCAACTTCATTCACTGTGCCCTGGTGAAAAGCCTTAGACAAAAGGTGTCTGTGCCCCATGGTACAGTGTTTTAACCTGAATTGTTTTAGCTTTACAACATACACACAATGTCGAAGGTGTGAGCATCCACAAATCTTACTGACATCAGTGGTTGCTGTTGAACCCAAAACTGTGGATCTGAACATCATAACCTTTGAGGAACTTGAAAGTTCCTGGATGTGATGTTCATGACTTGCCTTTATTTCCTTAATGAGCTGACCCACAACTCCAGTTGCAAACAAATCCCAACACCCGAGAATTTTTCTGTCTGTCTAGGTTCTTCTCTGGCCTTCATCATTTGCAGTAATAGTATTGTAAACTGCAATATTTATCACTGTTACTGTAACATTTATAGTAGAGACAGAGCTGTAGATTTTTCTCCGGCAGTTCTTTTTCCATTAGTTTTCAGCTGTTTAATTTAGTCTTTGCCAGTCCTAGACTTGTTTATACTTGCAGTGAATGCTCCAGGGGTCTGATTCACCCCTTGGGTTCTGCCAGCATGTGCTAGGGGACCCAGAGCTAGCCAGCTGGCACACCCCCAGAAGTAGATGGGCTGGCCTATGTGGGGGCTGATGCCAGGCTGGCTGGGAGAGGTGTTGATTTACCATCTGTTCTGGGCTGTCTACAGTGGTGGGACTCAGAGAGCCTTGGACAGACTTTAAAGCGCCCACTGCAAGAAACCCAAAAGAGCTCTGAGCATAATCACTGCCTATTGAAAATTGATCTCAGGTTTGAGAAACTGGTCCAGATGCTTCTTCTATTGAAGTCAAATGCAAAACTCCCATTGACTTCAAAGGGAGCAGAGTTGTGCCCATTTGTTCTTGCGCCGAGACCAAACAAATGCCCTTGCCCCAGCTATATTTTTTGACTTCTGCTTTAGTTTTACGGCAGATATGCAGGACAAGGTCCATGTAAAACATTGATGACCAAACATTTTTTTCAATTTCTCTTTTTTTGGTGTGATTAATAATGACAAAGATCTATTATGGGGTGAATTGCAGCCCAAGCAATGTGACAGTAAAATGCCTATGAGTTACGTAATACACTAGAGAAGCTCAGCCATTGGAATAAATCCTGACCATGTTTGCTCAATGCAGAGGCCCCAGACTGCCATGCAAGGGGAACAGGACATGGCGACCCCATGCATGGAGTGCACGACCACATAGAACATAATATATCCATGACTATGCAGATCCATCAAACAAATCCCTCTGTAAGGTGGGGAGGATGCAGGAATGTGGATGCTTCTGTAGCTGTGAGGTTGCAGTAGCAGCCATGGAGCAACTGCAGAAGGAGGGCTCTGATCCTCCACTCCAGTCACCACAGGACCCCCTGCACCAGAGCATTTGCTTGTGCTCAGCACAGGGGGCAGGATTTGTTCCAGTCGTCCCAGGGGAGTATGCTTAATGGCGAATGCATTTTTCTTTCCAGATTTTGGGCCTGATTCTGCTTCTGATGAAGTCATCAGCAAAATCCCCATTGACCTCAATAGGACCCAGATCAGCCCTTAATCATGGTGTATTCCCCCTCTCCCCCCCATCCGATTTGCTGGCAGAATAAATCAGTTGCTTTCATCTCTGGTTCCTATCCTCTACTAACCACTCACTCTACTCCTCCAGTTCTGACCTTCCCTACCACATACTGAAGAATCAGATGCTCTTTCTCTGATGCTGCCTCACCTCTCTGGGTCTCCTTCCTTTCCTTGAGCTCCTTCGTCTCTTTAAATCTCACCTCTAAACCAACCTGTCTTCTGCTCCACTTACCACTGCTTGGCTCAATACAGCGCTTGCTGATGCTATGCTACCAAAATAAATTGTATTTTTGGGTAGAGCCCTTCACAGTAGGTGAGCAATACAATTTCCTAAATCCTGCCTTGGATGGTTTTCATCTGACAGTGTAATTAAATTAAGTCTAAGGACTAGCAGGAGCAAGAGGCAATCTGTACCTCTGACTCTTTAGCACTTGCTCTCCTCGGGCTTATGTCTGCATGCGGAGGAAGGCACTGATCCACAAGCAATAACTCTCTTGCCATCTGACTGGAGGTTCATCAACTCCACATAGGGCTCACCGGCTTTCCCAAAGGAATAATTACAGTCTAAGTCCTCTCTTGCATCCCAAGCAGTCAATCGTGGTGCAGGGAATTATGCCAGGACTGTAGTAGGCCCTGTTGCTCCTTCAGCCCCATCTGTCATGGGAAAATAGGTAGCAGAGCCACTGATCGTGCCCAGATTCCTATCCTGCCCTCCAGAATATGGGCATGCAGGACTTCCCAAATCCTGCCTCATCGCAATGCAGTACAATGGCATTGGTTACACTGGGTCTGGAGCTGGAGCAAGGGAGCAGAAATGGCCCTTAAGGGCATATGAAATGAGCCACTACTCTCCAGTGTCAATGCCCTGCAGCACACTTATCTCAGGAACAGGAAATCAGCTCTCATCCACCATCCCAAACATACAGACAAACTGGATGGTAAACTAGGGATTGTTACTGGGCTAAATCCTGTCATCCACAGCCATGCAAAACTCCCACTGACGTCAAGTGAAGTGCACTGATTTGAAGTCAATGGAGTTACTCTAGGCTGACATCAGCGCAACTGAAATTAGAATCTGACCTTCTGTGTCTACAATTTTAAAGCGGCCTCTTCTCTCTTCCTTTTAGAATATCCAGTTACATTGTTGGTAAAGATTCAATGCCGTTTTTCTCCCTCACGCTCTCCTTCATGGAAGCCCCTTGTACTATTAATAAAAGTGCATCTTTGCAAGTTACTTGATCTCTATCAATATCTCAGGAAGAGTATGTATCTGATTCCCTTGCACACAACTGGCCTTTCCATATTTCCTTCTCACCTGAGCCCTTCAACTTTACATCAGTATTATCTATGAATTTTTTCCTGTTAATAATAAAATCACTATTCTATATATACTCTACCTCTTGGCTCTCTCATGTGATCTTCATCTTCTGGCTATCACACTAATAAAACTAAAAAAAGAACAGGAGTACTTGCGGCACCTTAGAAACTAACAAATTTATTTCAGCATAAGCTTTCGTGGGCTACAGCTCACTTCTTCGGATGCATAGAATGGAACACACAGATGGGAGATATTTATACATGCAGAGAACATGAAAAGGTGGAAGTATGCATACCACCTGGAAGAGTCCAATCAATTGAGATGAGCTATCGTCAGCAGGAGAAAAAAAACCTTTGAAGTGAAATTGAGATGACCCATAGAAGGTGTGAGGAGAACTTAACATAGGGAAATAGAATCAATAAAACTAATTTCCTGGGTTGTTAGGAGCAAGCATCCTTGTTTGCTACCTATTACCACTCAGTCCCTACTTAAAACTCACTTCTTCACTGGTGCTGATGGAAAGTCTTCTTCAGTCATATGATAGGCTAACCCCACTTGTCTTAATGATGGTATCTCCATTAGCACTGAATGTCACAGCTGCCATATAAATGGTAACACATTATTGAATTTACTCCAGGTTCTCACCATGTTTGCACCTCATATTTATTATAATTTTGCAACTTGGATAGGGGTGCTTGTGAATGTCCTAATAAGTGCATTTTCCTCCATCTGCATTTGACAAGAAGATACTAGTCTTTTCTTCTGGATGAGGTCTTCATGACCATCACTGTGACTTTTTCATCTCCAGACTGGAATATCGCTCCACTTAGGGCTGTCCTTGAAGGCCACACTGGAACTTCAGCTAGTGCCGAATGCTGTTACCTACTTATTTAGCAGCGTTTCTTGCTGGGAGCATATTACACCTGTGCAACATAGATCCATAGACATTAAAGCTAGAAAGGACCATCTAGTCTGACCTCCCGCACATTGCTGGCCACAGAACCTCACCCACCCACTCCTAAAATAGACTCCTAACCTGTGGCTGAATTACTGAAGTCCTCAAATTATGATTTAAAGACTTAAAGTTACAGAGAATCCATCATTTACACTAGTTTAAAACTGCAACTGACCTGTGCCCCATTCTGCAGACGAAGGTGAAACCCCCCCAGGGGGTCTGCCAATCTGACTCAAGGGAAAATTCCTTTCCAACCCCAAATATTGTGATCAGTTAGACCTTGAACATGTGGGCAAGAGCCACCAAACAGATACCTGGGAAAGAATTCTCTGTAGTAACTCTGAGCCCTTCCTATCTAGTGTCCCATCACCAGCAATTGGAGATATTTGCTGCTAGCAGTTGTGGATCGGCTACATGCCATTGTAGGCAATTTCTTCAACCAACCCCTCTATGAACTTATCAAGCTCAGTTTTGAAGCCAGTTAGGTTTTATGCCCCTACTTCTTCCCCTGCAAGGCTAATCCAGAACTTTACTCCTCTGATGGTTAGAAACCTTTGTCTAATTTCAAGCCTAAACTTGTTGATGGCCAGTTTATATCCTTTTGTTCTTGTCAGCACTGGCACTTAAAGTATTCTTCTGTGGCTCTTCTGGGTGAAATTCAGCACGCTGCTTGAGTGGTTTGAGTCTTAGCTACTTCTAAGCTCTTCTCTCTACTTGTGCTAACCACAACAATTGAGATCAGCTAAGGAACTCAAGCGAACATCCCTGTCCTGTTGGAAACAAGAACGGTCTAGAATTCTCAGGGATCATCTACTTTTGAATCATCTACCTTCAAATTTGTTCTTCCTGCTGATACATTACAGCCTGAATTGTTGACTTTCAGAGCAGTTGAAAGGCCCATCTTAAACAGAGGCATTCTTTGATAGGACAGGTTTCTCGTGTGGTATGCTGAATGGTAGGAGTGTTATATGTTTTGTATGTATTTTTTAATGTATCTTAAATTAGTTGAATATACAACCTGAGATCGAGGATATGAATTTTAAAATTCAAAAATTACTAATGAGATTATATATTTTTTCTAGACCTATAGGATGTATTGTCAACAGAACAAGTAGCTGCCCGAGACCACAAAAAGGCTAGTGTCTTTGACTGAATAATTTGCAGTGTATAATTTATTTTTTAAATTTCATCTCCAATTTTCATTCATCAACACATCGTGAGATTCTCAAATGTACCAGTTATTTGAAAATAGTCCCATATTTTTTTCACATTTTTTCCCCTCGTAGGTGAAATTAACAACTGCAGAAAGTTCACATGAGGTTTATGTACTGTCCAACTTAAACACTCAAAATAGTGTTAAGCAATGCATAGGCCTGGTGCAGACTCTCTGCTCTGAGGAGACGTTCACCCTCTACAAATAGCTGTTAGACAGTTCACTGGGGATACTCAGTATCTGAACTTCAAAGTTCACACTATTGCTTGATACGCAAAATCACATCGTATTAATTCTATTCCCTGACTGGATGGCAGTGAAAATGCAAATGCTGAGTATTGTAACTGAATGTATTCTAACTGATGACTATTTGAAAACAAAATCAATTTTTCTCAAGTATTGACACTTTGCTCAACTTCTTGGATGTTTGAGGAGGGTGAAAACACAATGCCCACAAACATGACAGAATCGATATTTGTTTTGGAATTACACAGGATCAGTGCTATGGCCCCAGCTTTGGAACAGCCTCTAGGAAGAAACATCCTTCAGTGTCTCAGACCCCCAAAGGGTCTCACACTTCCTCCCAGGATAAGCCATGTGGCTTCCCTGCCTTCTTAGACTTAGACTTCTGGGCATGCAGAACTCCTGCTTTGCATTGTGAGCTCCGTACAGTGAGTCCAACTGAGACAGACCCCAGTGGAGACTTGTACGCTCATCAGGGACTAATACACCTCACCAAGCATGTGCAGTGACACTCACAGAGCATTGTCAAAACAGTAGGGTTTATTAGTCATCTGGAACACAGCATAGGGAGTCCACGGGTTAGCATAGAGGAATGAAGGTTAAGGCACAGTCCATTCTGGGATAAGTTTAAGATAAAGGCACAGCCCAGTACCAAGCCAAGCTGTAGTGAACCCCATTGTACAAGCTCTGTCTCTCCGGTGATCTGACTTCCTTGGTCTAAATCCCAGGTTAGAAACCCCATCCCCAACTACCTCCAGCAGCCAACTTTTATTCCCCCATTTCACACCTCTCCAGTCCCTTGTCCCCGAGCTGGGGAGATGCAGCTGAGCCCCCCTGCTGAGAAACAGGGAAGTCCATATTTCTCTAGGTCGTTGGTTGCTAGGTATCAATGCCCTGGCAATTGGATTTGCCAATGTCTTCTCAGATGCTCCACTGGTATGGGGATCAAGACCCCTACAGTTAGATGACACCCATATCTATGGCTCTTCACCTGCCTTGAAAGCAAACAGCCCTTTTCCACCCCTTAGGTAACAATACAGCACACAGGGGAAACTGAGACACACACAGGCTTCATAAAAATATTATAAGAAATTTCCACTTCATCACAGACTTCAAATGAATATTCATGTGGAAAGGTTTTCACTAGGTGCTCAGCTACACTATTCAGCGCCTGTACCTAATTCCTATTGAAACTGATGGCCAAACCCACATGGCTGTCAGTAGGACCTAGGGTGACCAGACAACAAGTGTGAAAAATCGGGACAGGGGGTGGGAGGTAATAGAAGCCTATATAAGAAAAAGACCCAAAAATCAGGACTGTCCCTATAAAATCGGGACATCTCGTCACCCTAGTAGGACCAAGACTGGGCCCTGAAGGAACGTTTACACTGCAGCTGGGAGCAAATCTCCCAGACTGGGTAGACAGAGCTGTGATAGCAAGGCTCAAGCTAGAACACTAAAAACAGCAATGTGGATGTCCTGGCTTGGGCAGAAGCTTGGTCACGCAGGTTAACCCAACCCCCTGGGGTTCCAGCCTGAGCCACAATGTCCACATTGCTTGACCTCCAATACTGCAAGTCTGGCTACCTGAGCTGGAAGGCTTGGTCCCAGCTGCAGGGCTTGGTCCCTTAACATGAAATGGTCGATTGGGCTGAGTAGAAGAGACATTTCCAGTTCATCTAGGGCAGCAAAGTCCTTTCAGCTGGTGTTGGATTCTTCAAAGTGTCACATGGATAATCCTTGAAAATGCATGTATATTATTACAAACAAAAATATATTCATTTCTGCCAACCCTAAATGTTTTAAAATCATTAGATGGGCTTTAAAAACCATGAAATTAAAAAAAAATGCGGGGGAAGTGTTCTTTTTATTTGCCTTCTGGTATTTGAGCTTCTAGGATATGCTAGAGTCACATTTTCCAGCTTTTCTCAGCAGCCATGTGGACTAAAAACTTGCTTTTTTTGGTAAGTGAAAGCTGAGATCCTCATATATTCATATGACTCAGACAATCGGTTAAGAAACAGCACCAATTATCACAAGACTCATGTGAGTCGGCAACACACATTGGTGAATAGTGCTATCACCAGTATGACTATTTTGTGGTCACCTCTGGACTGTAGTACTTTGGGCCAAAAGGGGGTGAGAGCTCCATGGTGGTGACAGTTGCACTTCCAACCTTTAAAAGAGCTGACATCACAGGTAATGCTAATGCTGATCAGCCTAGATGCACTGCAGTCATACCCTTCAGTTACACCTCAGTGATTTAATCAGCTCACTGTCAAATGCTGGCTGGAACTACTATACAAACACAATAATTACTGGTGTATGCCAGTTTGCAATAAAATGTAATTTCACTGGATTAGAAAATGCCATTTTGTTGTCAATTATCTGCAGCCTCTGCATAGGTACTGAAACAAACGGTGTTGTTTTCAGATTGCCTCCTCTGTACTGTTATTGCAAAACTCTCTCTGCTCCAGGGTATTAAGTCATCTCTTTCTTGTTTGTGAGATTAGGAACTGTTGGGTGCAGCTTTCTGGATAAAGCTTTGGCTGAGCTGGACCCTGTGCACCACAGAGTCTAACTGGGGGAAAAAGGAACTGCACAAATAGCCATGAACAAAGCCTAAAACAACAAGCGCTGACGAAGGCAGTTTCAGCTCTGCACAGCCATGGAAATGCAGATATGTGTATCAGTGAGGTAGGATTTTAGCAGGGATGAACTCATCTTGAATCCTTGTTTGTTTCTTTCTGCTTCTCCACCCAGTGACTATCCCCACCACAGTAAAAAAATCCCCATCTGAACCTTAGCTCCGGCTCTTTGGTTTTCCTTTCCTGATTGTTCATTACTTCCTTCATTTCTTTCTAACGTTTTGAGCCATCTCTATATTTGCACAGGTAATAAGTAACTAATTCTTCTCTTTCAACAGAGAGCCAAATTCTGTACCTCACAGCATGCCTGATGGCCATGGGGGCTGAGAATCTCCAAAGGAATGGGGAATCCTTTTATCCCACAGGCTACATGCACTACATGCTAATTGCTAAACTCCCTCTCTGCTCAGGGGAGGGAAAGGACTGCTGGATCCACCAGCTTCTCCATCACTCTGCCTCCAAAGCCTCCCTGAGCTCTGGGTATAGTGAGTCACTGCAGAGTTATGGCACACAGTGACTTCATCTCCTGAACAAGCTCTGTGTATCACCACGCTTCTGACTCTGATGTATCCAGAGCTTCCATACCCTCAGAAAGAGAATACTTGGCTCTAATAACAATTAGAATATAGGGGAACTGTATATTCTACCCTGCCTTTCTCCTCTGGAGTAGGCTTTAGCACTGAATGCCATTTCATAGCAACTGGCCTGGTGGTCTCTGTCATTGCAGAGCCCTTCCACTAGGGCTGTGCAAAAGTCTGTGATTTCAGTTTGCATGACTCTGGACCCCCACTGAGTTTATTTTGAGTTCTGGGTTCATGTACCTCAAAACTGAAAGCAAAACAGACTAAACTAGTGTGTTTTGCCTCGTTTCAAGTTTTGGATGGCATAGTTCAGATTCATGAAACCTTGATGAGCCTATCCCAATGGGTACAGAAAGAAACACCAAAGGAAATAAACCTCACCTGGTTTCAGGATTTGTCACAAAAACAAGAATCCCAAGGTGACCTTCCGTCCCAGATTTTCCCCAGTGATTTATCAGTGAGCCACTGGGCTGGCTTTCATCAAAATTGTAATAAATACAAGGCACTCAGGTCCATGGGCTCTAAACATGCATCTTAAAGATCCAGGGGAACTATAGAACTATAGATTTCAGAGTAGCAGCCGTGTTAGTCTGTATCTGCAAAAAGAACAGGAGTACTTGGTGCCAAAAGTACTCCTGTTCTTTTTATAGAACTATAGAGTTAGTGCTATTGAAAGCTAGATGGGGAGGATGTATAAAGGAATTTCCTTTCTCTTCCTCTCAAGGCTCAGGGAGTCTATGCCCTACATTTGGAGGAAAGGTTCAGTTCTTCAGAAATACTTAGATGCGTAACTTCCATTAATTTTAGTGGTGCCTAAAATGCTTTTGAAGAGCTGGGCCAAAATGACTGCTATAGTTAAACAAAAATATAAAGAGAGTTAAAATGAAGTAAGAAGTGTGTCAAAATTGGGAATCTGCAACAGACCAGGATAGGTCCCTAAAACAAAGAGATTTCTAACATTTGGAAACAGTAAATGGTAGAAGTGGAAAGATCTAGAACAGAAGGCCAGGAAAATCAATATTTAAAATGTACGAATAGCTTGCATTGCATTGGTCAAACTTCTGTGCATTGCAATCGAAAGGCACTGGATGGCTGGATATGGCAATGAGGGGCACTTCGGAGAGTTCTGGGTTCTGATCTGGGATCATGGGTCAAATACCTCTTCTGTTTCCTTCCCTGCTTCTTATCTACGCAAGTTCCCCTGTAGGAGGACATCAGCTTTTAGTCCTTGAGATTATTCCACACACGCTGAAGCAGGAAGAAATCAAAAAGGTTTTATTTTTAAATACAGGTGTACAGATGCCAACCTGTTTTGTGGCATAAAGTGAATGTGATCTGCTCATGACCCCTGCATTACCTCATCTCAAGATAAACAGCCCTCTCAGCAGAGCCAGACATGTGAGGACCAAATAGGTCAGAGAAAGGGAAAAACATCTACATGTGCCTACAGATTTATCCATGACAAAGAATTTCATTATTACATTATTTCTCCAACTCCCTCCCACCCTCCTCCGCATAATGTGCAATCACATCTCAGATCTCAGTAATAATCACTCCCCGTTACTCTGACAAACAGGGCAAAGAATGCATTCGTTGTGAGCTAAGAAAGCTTTACAAATATTGCTGATTTAGCCAGATCGCCAAGCTTGCAAACATGGTGTAAATTCAACTGAAGAGTGTGAAGAAATATCCCAGAGAAAAAAATTAAGCATTTAACTGTGCTTTGTAGTTGTTTTAGAGTCAGTGTTTCTGCCTGTCCCTAATGGGGTTCACTTGCAGATATAGCAACTATATATAAAATAGACTATCCAAAAGAAAGGCTTAAATTCAAATTAAAAATTGCACTGGTTGGTGTCAGTCCAAAATGGGAGAGACCACGGGCCCGTATCTAAGCGCAACTTTCTATTGTCATGGTGGCCTGTTTTCCAGTGGAGTGGCAAAGCTTCAACCACTCTCAGTGGGAATCTGCAGCAGTTCAGAAGAACGCCGTTTGTTTTCTGTTGGAGCAAAATGCAAGAAATAGACAACGAAAAACCTGTCCACAATACAACTATGACCTGGGATCCAGTAGGCAACTGAAGGGACAATCACCTTAACCGGTTACATGAAAGACTGTTCAGTTTGCATCTTCGCACCATCCTATCACAACTGTGCTTGTGCTTATGTGCCTACCCCGTTGCCTATCCATGTTCATCTCATCAGTGTGTTCTGTCCCATACAGATGTTTAGAGCCAACCTTCCCAGTAACTGGCTATTGTTATTTATGGACCAGGACCCCACTGCGGTGGTGTAGTGAAATTGTAATCTGTCACTTTACATCATCAGGGTGTTTCTTTTCCTGGTCTTTTAGGGTAGGGAGCTCTGTGGGCCTGCAGCCAGCCAGCCAGCCTAGAGATAGAAGGGATGTGTTGTGCCTCTCTGTTTTAGGGAGCAGTCTGCTCTTCCCCCCCTCCACCCTCGCTGTTTTGGGTTCTTGTGTGTTATTCTGAACTCTAAGAAAGAACACAGTGTTACATTACCACCTTGGCAAGTGTATTTTATGTTTTTGTCTAACTTTGTTTGTATGCACGAAATGTAACAGCTGTGCTAAGCACTGTAGAAACATATAACAAGAAGACAGTCCCTGCCCCAAACCTGACAATCTACATAGGCTACAAATTCTGTTAAAAGTTTCCTTATCAGCAGGAACTTACATTACAAAATGATCTCTGTCTAGTGCACTGTAACAGCTTCCTGTACTATTATCATTTCATTGGTGGCCAAATATTGTGTTTTGGGGCACTTTATAACTCTTTAGATAGATCACAGAGCAGCATGTGCTTATCCTTGTAATGATAGGTATCTATGTTCAAACCGCAAACCAATTTGGAGACACATTCCATAACATGAAGCACTTATTGCAAATGGTGAAAGATTTGTAAATGCAGTAGAAAACAGCTGATTTCCAAACTGTACAGATAAAGTTAATCCTTTTTCTTTTTCTTTTTTTTAAGACAGAATTTTGCAGTGATGGTCCAAACCTATAGAACTTATCACAGTGAAGGGACTAGCCGGATGATCAGGGCATTTTCTGTTTTTTGACAGAAAATTAGGTTTTCAACTAAATGAAATTTTTAGTGAAAAAGTATCTGTTTTCAGCAGAAAATTTCAGTTTGTCAGTGAAAAACAGAATGCCTGAAAACCAAAATATTTTGCCAGTAAACCAAACCATTTCAATTTTGAAATTTTGCTGCGGAAAACCTGAGAGCTGTAGTGTAGTAGCCTTTTAGTCTCTTTCTCCTTTATGGGCCAGGCTTCCCAGCTTAACTTCATCCTCCACAAAGTACTGTAGCCATGCAACTTCCATGATGCACCACCTCCTTTTACTAACAGGGTAGACCGTGATGCATCATGGGAGATGTAGTCAAACCAGGGAATCTGGCTTATCATAGTAAATGGGAGCTTAAGGCATTCAAACTACAACTTCTATGAGGCACCACAGAAGCATTTCAGAATCAAAATATTTGGGGGTTTGTTTTTTTGCCCACAACTTGAAATTTTACATAGAAACACCCCCAGCCCCATTTTTGGAATATCTTTACTCATAATCTTTAGATCATTTGGTGCAAACCAGTCTAACTGGTAATGATCACAATTTGTTACCATTAGGTGACTATTCATGACCTAGGTGAAATGAGCTGATGGTCTTAGTTCATTTCTCAGTAAACAAGGCACACAGGAATTGCCTGACTGGATTAGTCTCATGGTCCATGTAGTCCAGTCGCCTATCTCCAGCTGAGGCCAGTTTCAGAGGTCTCACAGGAAGGTGTAAAAATCCCTGTATTGAACAACAAAACAATTTAATGCACGCTCATAAAACTGAAAATCAAGCCACTTCTATTTCGGTGGATTCAGGAAGTTTGAAAAGTTTGGCCAGCGTCTCCAGGGCTTTGCTGAAGGATTTCACATTTCATGGGCACTAAAAATACATTTTAAAAGTTACTAAAGTATTTTGGGCCATTACTCATAAGTATTACCATATGTTTACATTATACTTATAACCAGGATCCACTGTCCCAATTGTGTGTGGATACACAAAATGCTGTGTGTGCATGCACACACACGCACACACAATTTGAGGCAGTCCCTTCCCTGAAGTGCTTACACTCTATAGACACACCAGACTAAAGGTGGGAGATAGGTAGTGACTTGCTCAAGGTTATACAGTGGGGAGGACTCTCGTGTGTGTGATATGTGCTTAGCAGGGGTCACATGAGATCACTGGCTGAAATTGTCAGGCGAGTAGCAGATATTGTCTGTAAGGTCTATAACGTACCACAGGACTCTGTCACTTTTTACAGATCCACACTAACATGGCTACCCCTCTGATAGCAGATATTGTGATACTTTCTAAACCCCTCATGCTCACATGCTCCCAGGTGCTGTCTCTAATGCAGAGGTCCCCAAACTATGGGGCATGCCCCCCTCAGGGGTGCGGAGGAACATTCGCAGTTGTGTGGCTGAGGCCTGGGCCAAACCCCATGGGGAAGCGAGGGAGAAGCACCACCCTGCTCCGCTCCTGGCCCTGGCCTCAACTGCTGGCCCTGGCTGCCAGCCCTGCATCCGGGGCTCTGCTGCTGGCCCCCTGCCCAGGGTTCTGGGGGAAAATTCCTTCCCAACCCCTAGTGTGGCAATCAGTTAGACCCTGAGCATGCGAGCGAGACACAGCAGCCAGACAACTGGGAACGAATTCTCTGTAGTAACTCAGAGCCTTCCCCATCTAGTGTCCCATCTCTGGTTGTTGGAGATATTTGCTAAAATGCCATTGTAGGGAATCTCATCACACCATTCCCTCCATAAACTTCTCAAACTCAGTCTTGAAATAAGTTAGGCTATATGCCGCTAAAAGCCAAAGACTTTTGGAGTAGGAAGAGCTGACTTCTCTCCAGACTGCTGACCTGAATTTCCAAGTGGAATAGTGTGCAGCACAGTCAAACTGTAATGCCGAGGCACCAATGGAAAGTCAACAGGTGCAAAGGAGCACGTGGTTCGAACTGAGACATCCCTTAGGGGACGATCTATTAATGGAGATTCTCTATGTCCTAGTAAGGAGGAGAGGATGGAAGATGATAAAATACAGGTAGGTATTCACTCTAGAGTTCTGAAGGAACTCAAATGTGAAATTGCAGGACTGTTAACTGTTATCTGTAACCTATCATTTAAATCAGCTTCTGTACCAAATGACTGGATGATAGCTAATGTGATGCCAATTTTTAAAAAGGGCTCCAGAGGTGACCCTGGCAACTACAGGCTAGTAAGCCTCACTTTAGTACAGGGCAAATTGGTTGAAACTATCATAAAGAACAAAATTATCAGACACATAGATGAACATAATTTGTTGGGAAATAGTCAACATGGTTTTTGTAAAGGGAAATCATGCCTCACCAATTTACTAGAATTCTTTGAGTGGCTCAACAAGCATGCAAACAAAGGAGATCCAGTGTATTTAGATTTTCAGAAAGCCTTTGACAATGTCCCTCACCAAAGGCTCTTAAGCAAAATAAGCAGTCATGGGATAAGAGGGAAGGTTCTCTCGTGGATTGGTAACTGGTTAAAAGACAGGAAACAAAGGATAGGAATAAATGGTCAGTTTTCAGAATAGAGAGAGGTAAATAGTGGCATCCCCCAGGGATCTGTACTGGGCCCAGTCCTATTTAACATATTCATAATCGATCTGGAACAAGGGGTAAACAGTGAGGTGACAAAATTTGCAGATGATACAAAACTACTCAAGACAGTTAAGTCTCAAGCAGACTGCGAAGAGCTACAAAAGGATCTCACAAAACTGGGTTACTGGGCAACAAAATGACAGGTGAAATTTAATGTTGATAAATGCAAAGTAATGCACGTTGGAGAACATAATCCTAACTATATATATATATACAATGATGGGGTCTAAATTAGCTGTTACCACTCAAGAAACAGATCTTGGAGTCATTGTGGATAGTTCTCTGAAATCATCAACAATCACCCAATTCAATGTGCAGCAGCAGTCAAAAAAGCTAACAGAATTTTGGGAATCATCAAAAAAGGGATAGATAATAAGACAGAAGATACCGTATTGCCTCTATATAAAACCATGGTACACCCACACCTTGAATACTGCATGCAGATGTGGTCGTCCCATCTCAAAAAAGATATATCGGAATTGGAAAAGGTTCAGAAAAGGGCAACAAAAATGATTAGGGGTTTAGATCGGCTTCCGTATGAGGAGAAATTAATAAGACTGGGACTTTTCAGCTTGGAAAAGAGGCGATTAAGGGGGGATATGATAGAGGTCTATAAAATCATGAGTGGTATAGAGAAAGTAAACAAGGAAGTGTTATTTACTCCTCATAATACAAAAACAAGGGGCCACCAAATGAAATTAATAGGTAGAAGGTTTAAAACAAACAAGAAAGTATTTTTTCACGCAACGCACTGTCAACCTCTGGAACTCCTTGCCAGAGGGTGTTGTGAAGGCCAATACTATAATGGGGAGCTAGATAGATGTATGGAAGGTAGGTCCATCAATGGCTACTAGCTAGGATGGGCAGGAATGGTGTCCCTACCCTCTGTTTACCAGAAGCTGGGATTGGGTGACAGGGCATGGATCACTTGATGATAACCTGTCTGTTCATTCCCTTTGAGGCATCCACCATTGGTCAGTGTCAGAGGACAGGATACTGGACTTGATGAACCTTTGGTCTACCCCAGTATGGCTGTTCTATGTTCTTAGGATCTGATGAGAAACAGTCAAATGAAAAAAAGCCTCATTCAATTACGTCATGTAATGGCAATTTTAAATAATAAAATGGATGAACTTGAGTGTGTTATATTAAATGAGGATATTGATATACCAGGCATCACAGAAACTTGGTGGAATCAGGATAATCAATGGGACACAGTAATACTAGGGTACAAAATACATCGGAAAGACAGAACAGGCTGTACTGGTGGGGGAGTGGCACTATATGTGAAAGAAAGCAAAGAATCAAATGAAGCAAAAATCTTAAATGAATCAAACTGTACCATAGAATCTCTATAGATAGTAATTCCATTCTCTAATAATAAGAATATAGCAGTAGGGATATATTACCAACCACCTGACAAAGATGGTGATAGTGACTGGGTACATGTCACCTCAGGATCGGAGGCAGAAATAAAGTTTCTTGATACCTTAAATGACTGCTTCTTGGAGCAGCTAGTCCTAGAACCCACAAGGGGAGAGGCAATTCTTGATTTAGTCCTAAGTTGAGCACAGGATGTGGTCCAAGGGGTGAGTATAGCTGGACCACTTGGTAATAGTGACCATAATATAATTAAATTTAAAATCCCTGTGGCAGAAAACACCACAGCAGTCCAACACTGTGCATTTATTCAGAAAGGGGACTACAAAAAAATAGGAAGTTAAACAGAAATTAAAAGGTACAGTGACTAGATGAAATCCTGCAAGCTGCATGAACTTTTAAAGACACCATAATAGAGGCTCAACTTAAATATATAACCAAATAAAAATATAGTAAGAAAACTAAAAAATTGCCACGTGGCCAAACACAAAGTAGAAGAAGCAGTGAGAGGCAAAAAGATATCCTTAAAAGTGGAAGTTAAATCCTATTGAGGAAAATAAAGGACGATAAACTTGGCAAGTCAGATAAGCATATAATTAGGAGGCCTAAAAGAACAGTACAAAGACTCAAAAATAATAGCAAAACATTTTTTAAGTACAGCAGAAGCAGGAAGCACTGCTAAACAGCCAGTGGGCCACTGGACGATCAAGACTTAAAGAGCACGCAAAGACGATAAGCCATTCTGGAAAACTAAATGAATTCTTTGCATGAGTTCTTCATGGCTGAGGATGTGAAGGAGATCCCAAACTGAGCTTTTTTTTTAAGTGAGAAATCTGAGGAACTGTCCACACTGAGTATCATTAGAGAAGTTTTGAACAAATTGATAAACTGATCAGTAATAAGTCACCAGGACAGTTGGTGTTCACTCAGAGTTCTGAAGGAACTGAATGTGAATTGCAACACTACTGTAGTCGTAACCTATCATTTAAATCAGCTCCTTATCAAATGACTGGAGGATAGCTAATGGACACCAATTTTAAAAAGGGCTCAAGGTGACCAGCAATTACAGGCTGGTAAGCCTGACTTCAGTACCAGGAAAACTGTTGAAACTGTAGTAAAGAACATAATTTTCAGCCATAGATGAACATAATTCACTGGGGCAGAGTCAAGATGGTTTTTAAAGGGAAATCATGCCTCACCAATCTACTAGAATTCTTTTAGAGTCAACGAGCATGTGGACAAGGAGGGTCCAGTGGATATAGTGTACTTAGATTTCAGAAAGCTTTGACAAGGTCCTCACTGAAGGCTCTTAAGATAGTAAGCTGTTATGGATAAGAAGGAAGGTTCTTCGTGTTGGTAACTCATTAAAAGATAGCAAACAAAGGGCAGAAATAACTGACCATAGTTTCAGATGGAGAAGAGAAATGTGGGTTCCACAGGTTCTGTATTGGACAGTCCTATTCAACTTAATCATAAATGATCTGGAAAAACAGGTAAACAGTTCTAGTGGCAAATTTGCAGATGATACAAAACTACTAAAGATAGTTAAGTCCCAGGCAGACTGTGAAGAGCTACAAAAGGATCTCACAAAACTGGGTGACTAGGCAACAAAATGGCAGATGAAATTCAGTGTTGATAAATGCAAAGTAATGCACACTGGAGAACATAATCCCAACTATACCTATAAAATGATGGGGTCTAAATTAGCTGTTACCACTCAAGAAATAGATCTTGGAGTCATTTCTCTGGGTGATTCATGAGTGGCTCTGGGAGCAGTCATGCAACCTAGCTGGGTGGGTGGGGCTCCACATGCTGTTGTGCTGAGTGATAACAAGCCTGGTACATATAAATTTCTTTGTTAAATTGACGAACTCATATAAGCTTGCAGCATCCAGTGGCATAAATGGAGAGGTTCCTAGGGTTGTGTCTGGGACCAGAGATATTGGCTAGTGTCATTCGGTTGTACAATACAAGGAGCAGTTTACATGCCAGAGGCTGTGCGTGAACAGCCCAAGAGTGGGGGTTCTCACAGCGGAGCAGGGTAAGGCTGGCTCCCAGAATCCAGGATTGGAGTGACCTAGCAGATCACCGGTCCGGATAACACCAGGGGAACGTCACACTTAACTCCTCTTTGGAAATCTGCCCCATAACCTCTAGTGATAGTTTATGGTGATTGAGTCACCTAGTGTGACTCCATCAATGTAGTTGTATTTGTTTAAGACAGTGGGAAATAAGGCCTAGTTATATTAATTTTATATGATTAAAGTAACATAAAATTAGACTTTGGTTCTCTTTTGCACTACCTGTTCAAAACTTTGTATAGTTTAAACATAACTGAATTGTCGGGCAGGATTCTGAAATACACAGCAGGAACTAAAGGAGATTATTCAGCAGCCAATCAGATAACTTTTTATTTGCATATAAAAGGTATAGAACTGGGGGCCGAGGAGCAGTAGGATTCAAAACTTCCACAGAAGACTGCAGACATGGATAGACTTAAGCTATAAGGCAACTGAAGAAACTATTAAAAAGATGGGAATTGGCATAACATCAGCTATGTTGTGTTCCAGATTTAGCTTCGGGGATTAAGAAGTGATTCCAGAGGCTCAAAGACTGTAATTGTTGGCACTGTATGTCTTTCATACCTGGGAAATTATTATGTCTACAAAAGGCCTAATGATGTTAATTGTTTTTGCTTTCCTTTTTTTACTTCTAGTTACCAAAATTCAGACTAAGGTGTAACATTGCTTCAGAGCATTTTTCAAATTATCTTTTATTGACACTGTTCACTGCCAAGAGAAATCAGTTACAAAATGAGTAGCAGTGGGTAGCAATGTCTTCCTGCATTAAATAACAAAAGGCTTGTCAACGCCATAGTGTGAAGCGCTCTATGATTTCTAAAGATCACTAATGTGTTGTGCATCAATTGGTCTGTGTAGACCCGGCTGGTGTTCCATAAAGGTTCTCTAGTGCACTTTAACATAGTTCTGTTTCAAGCAGCATTATGTTAAAGCTCACTAGTAGGGTCTACACAGACCAATTAATGTGCAACACGACAGTGCACTTTAGAAATGATATCCCGTAGAGTACTTTATCTCACCATGTAGTCAAGCCCAACATTTCCTCATTTAGGGGATTTCCTAATTTCTTACTTTAAACTTTAGAGGTCTAGAATACTGTAGCAGATCACACTCTAGCTCTAGGAAATGGATTTATATCCTTCACTATCTGCCATGACCTTCACTGGCTTCCTAGTCATCTCTGAATAGAATTCAGGATTGCCCCTCTACAGTCCATCTTACATATTTGATCTCATAATCTTCCATCTATCAACTCTACCACCAAACTTACCTTCATCCCTCACTATACCTTATTTTTTTGTATATTATGGTAGCACCTTGGAACTCCAGTTGTGTTGGCATTGTACAGACAGGTCCCTCTCCAAAGAGCTACCTGGCATTTACTCACCATCCTCTAGTTTTCAACTACTGAATACACCTCTCTTTAAATCTTGCCTTTTAAACCTTCCTTCTCTCCGGAGCTTATTATGCATTCTCTCTGCAAAGTGCTTTATGATACTGTGTGTTAGGGGCACTCTGTATTGTGTTTCTGCTGAGTACAGCAGAATAACTAATATTTTGCAATACAGTTTTCAGTGTTCTAGGTGGTACTTCCAACAGCATCATCAACAACGAAGGCCGCCTGGTTGCACATGAGTGGGATGCACAGGACTGCCATAGAAGATGCCCGCCTTCAAGGATGCTTTCAGCTGCAGCATTGCTCCCTCTACTTGGCAGATACTGCAGCAAACACGGGCCCATCATCCACTTAGGATGTTGATTGATGGCTTGTCTGACCCATTTTCATTGTAAATTAATCTACCATTTTGAAACACTGATGCAGCTTTGTAAACTGAACAATGTGATCCTGGAAGTGGCATTCACAAGGGCACTATGTTTTTATATTCGGTCTCAGGTAATGCATAAAAATGGGTTTTTTAACAGGGTTGCTAACGGGACTGAAGTTTGAGGGACTGTCCTGAATTTCAAAGCAGTGTCCTTTGTCTTGTATTGATCTTCTTGGCACACTAAAATGTCCCCAGTTAATGGAAAGTCACATTTTGCCCTTTAAAAGTGTAACAATATCATTAAGTGACATATTGTTGTGCACACAGTAAAATGTATGTTAGAGACTGTCAGTGATGTGACAACCTCAGTTCGCTGATCAAACCAGACCAGTTTTGCCACACTCCCATTGCCCCCTCCTAAAGGACAAGCAGCATGCACGGCAGCTGACATGCCTGTAATGTTCATCTGAGGCAAATGTGACCGAATGTCCTCTATATTCACACCTACACACCACTGTAAAAATCTTTGTATAAAATATGCTTTCAAGGTATCACTTGAAAACTAATAACTTGCTGGTCAATAATATCATGGTGAAGTGTGTATAGCAACATTATACATAAAGCTATAAATATCAGCTGAAATTATGACTGAAATGTGTTTACCAGACAAGTCCAGGAAGGGAAGTAAACCTGTTCCTCAAAGGCAAGGACAAGCAAACACCTCTACTCAGGTGTGAGGGTTGATAGGCAGTCACTGGTCAAGTGGCCATTCTTTGGCAATGGAGCAGGGCAGGAACAGATCAATCTGTATTTTAACAAACAATATCATGGAACCTTTTTCACCACGAGACTCTATGTCTCTGTTCTCACAATGAGAATGAACTTTACTTAGGGGTAACCCTCAAGAAAATGCATTTCAAGGGTGACTGGACTATAAAAGTGAGGGCAAAACCACCCCAGGTAGCCTCTCTCTCTCTCTTTTACTCTTTCACTTAAGAAGACAAAGAAATCAGCCCTTTAGACTGTGGGAGCAGACACTAACTTGGGACTTTAGTCAGCAGTATTGCTGGGAACATGTGGAAAGGATTTTATCTTGAAGTCTATTTTGTTAAATCTTAGCTGCTAGGAAGTGTTTTATCTTTATTTCACTTGTAACCATTTCTGACTTTAATACCTCATACTTGTACTCACTTTTAAACTCTGTCTTTGTAGTTCAATAAACTTGTTTTATTCTTTAATCAAAACTAATCCAGTGTTGTATTTAAACAGAAGTGTTAGGTAAATCCAGTTAAAGTAACAAACTACTACAGGGTCCACTGAGCTCTAATATCTGAACTGTCCAGGACAGTGCAGAACACACATTTTTGGGGAAAATTCAGGACTGGGAGCGTGTTGGGGCCACCCAGGAAGTGGTAACTAAGGCTTGCAGAAGCCAGTGTTGACTGGAGTATTGCTGGCAGGCTGCAGCTATACACAGACACTCAGGGTGTAACCTACATGCTGTTTGTGAGGAGCCCAGGTTGGGAGCTACAGCAACAAAGCATTGTGAGGCATCCAGGTTGCAGGGAAGGAGGTGACACAACCCTTCTCTAGTCTGGATTGCATCCTGGAATGTGATAGCAAGTTACATTGATCCATAACTGTGCTTGTTTGGAAGGAGAAGAGGAGGGGAAATACTATCCTGATCCCAGTTCTAACCTTCTCCTTCCAATGAGGAATGAGGACCTGAGGAACAATTCTTTCCCTCCCAGCATAGGAGAGACTTCTAGTCAATGAGTTTTTTCTTGCTCAAGGTCAGTCATTGAATCAACAGCAAAGATGGTATGGAACATTGATCTCCTAGCTTTAACAACTTCACATTGCTGACTTCACCGCAAATAGACCAACTTTTAGGAGTTTATCTAATGCAAATCCTAAATCTAAGTCTTAGTCCATCACTAATTGCAAGCGGCCTAGAAAAAGGCCCACCTAGACATCCATCACCATTATCAACAGGATTTGATAACACTTCTCTTTGGTTGATATCAGCAATCAATTTCAAGTTCTGGTGTTTGTCTCTGTCTCTTATAGCCAATGCATGAAGGGCATCGTGTATATTAGTATGTGATAGCACATAATATCTGTTACCATATTTACTGCAGTAACAGTTCTCTTCCGTAAAGCACTAACTGTGCTCAAATAATAATAGGGATCGGAGGAGTATTTGTAAAATGTTATTTCTTTGCGATGTCAGCGCAATAAATCCTCGTATATCTGTTTCCATTTATCTTCATTCTCCATGGCTATTCAGGTAACGTTAACTTTAGAATTCTTGTTGCCAAATCAGCATGTCAGATTCAATTTAGAATCTTATTGACTAAATCGCAAACAATATTCTCGGAGCTGCCAGAGTTAGAGTTCAACTTCAGATACAGACCTCAAGAAATGTCACTGTCACAGGGGGCATTAGTCAATGTAATTATTAGCAATAAGAGAGAATAACAAGTCTTGGTTAATATCACTGAATTAAATGTGCAGGTTAAGCACAGTCTATACATGGAAGGTTTTAGTTTAGATTCTGCAACCTCTTACTCATGTGAGCAGTGCCATTGTCTGAATGGGACTATACATGTGAGTAAGGGGTGTTTACGTAAGGCAGGGGGGTCAGATACAGTGGGGCAAAGAGTCCATGGGTACGACAGGTTTGTCGTTCCAGCCTTACTTACCATGCCGATTTGATTAAAAGCATGAGCTATTTGTAACTGAAAATGTCATAGCTAATAGCCCGGGAAGATAGATAATTATCTGTGGGCTTTTGAGAAGGGAAAATAGCACTTACAAGTGTATATGGGACAAAGTATGTTTCTTGAGATATACAAAAGGCATATTCTTGTTTAACTACAGTTGATAATTATACTTAGTGCAGTGGTCCCCAAACATTTTACCTCATCCCCCCCTTACCTCTGTCCGCACTCCTCCCCCTAGAGCCAGGGCCAGGAGTGGGGATGTGGATAGGGGTTAGGGGGCTGAGGCTGGGGCCACAGCTGGGGGTGGCGGCAGGGCGGGGTCGGAAATGGATCCTCCGCCAGGAGCTGAGGCCGGTGGGCACAGGGCCGGCAGCCAGGGCCCCAGGCTCAAGAGCAGAGTCCTGGATGCAGGGCTGGCAGCCAGAGCCAGCAACCAGGGCCAGGGCCAGGAGCAGAGCTGAGAGTGGTGCTCCCTCCCCATCCTCCACTGAGGCTGGCCCTGACACCAGCTGTGCCCCCCTGAATGTTCCTTCTCATCCCCCTGTGGGGCACATCCCACTGTTTGGAGACTTCTGATGGATGGATTCAGGCCCAGGTTCAGAATGGCCCAGGTATAGCACTGAGCCAGAACTGTGACAATTCTACTGGTCAATTTTTGCTAACATTATTAACACATTGTTGGTGACTCTCAAGAATGTATCATGAGCCTCATGATATCTGGTGTTTTTTCTTAGATTCCCAGCTCCTGGAGTCATGGGATTTTGTGAGGATCTCAGTTTTAACTTTTTTTTAAGGGGGTTGAAATTTTTTTTTTTTTTAATTTTTAAATTTAATTTTTTTTTTAAAGGGGCTTGAAAATTTATAACTGCTTTCAAATCCATAGGCATCCCCTTTATATCCATGGATCATTTCTGTGGATTGCAACTCAGATGTGGATACAAATTTTGCATCCGCGCAGGGATCTGCAGCACACACTCACCTGACGGAGCGGCTGTCACCCAGCCCGCAGGCTCAAGCTCGGCTCTCTGAATCACGCAGCAGCAGGAGTAGCCCGCTGGGCATTCTGGGAGTTTTAGTCCCCAGCTTGCTTGGACGGAGGAGGTAAACTACAACTCCCAGAAGAGAGTTGTCCGAGCACCATTATGAGATAGGTGTGGTTGTAATTTAAAATAGCGGGCAGCAAGAGCGCGTACTATGAAGAAAGTAGTTGTTGCTGCTCTCTGTCTGGGCTGGGTCTGCATGTATTACAGCTGCCGCAACTGCATAGGGGTGTCCGAGTCCCCCATTTAGAGGGTGGCGCTGCACTCGATGGCCCAGGATTGTAGCCTTCTTACCCGAAGCGAGGAAGGCAGTATGGTGGGAGCGGAGCAGGCAGTGGGGTAGGAGATCTCTGGGGAGGGAGGGCAGTTGGGGGCTGCGTTACTGCTGTGCGGTGACCTGTGGAATTGTTTAGAGCCCTGCAAATCCACAGATATCTGCAGTCCATTTTTGTGGATCACGAATCGGATGTGGATACGCATTGTTGTATCCACACAGGGCTCTAAAAATTTGATCCAAAGACCTAGAAATTGGGACGTAAACAAAATGAATCACAAATATAGTCTTAAACAAAACAAAAACATTAATTAAATCTCATGCATTTGGGAGGCCTGGCTCATGAATCTTGAAAGCTTGAGCTTGGCAATACATAAACTTAGGCCAGAATTTCTCAATGGCAGGCGACACACATCAAACTTTCTATGTGTGTGTGGCAAAATGTCTAACAATTCAGTAAAAGTGTCGGGGGAGGGGGGGGGATATCCTGCTTTAACTGCCTTTACCACCACATCCAATATAGAAAGAAATAAGAAAACTCTCCAGCGAACTTTAACCTGTATTTACAAAACACTCCAAATAAAAAACTCTCTGTGCTCTTAAAACATGATTTTTCTTTCTTTAAGTTCTGAAAATTCAATTACTAGTTCTTTTAGATCCATTTTTCCAGCTATTTCATGCTCTATTGACATTGTGGCAAGTCCAAAAAGTCTCTCTTGCACCATTGTTGAACACAGATATGTTTTTTATCAATTTTAACTTTGAGAAGCTATGTTCCCCACTAGCTACGGAAATTGGCAAAGTTAAAAGAATGTGTAGAGCTATAAAAATGTTTGGAAAACTGGCTGTGAGTTTATTTTCACAAACAAACTTCAGTATTTCTTCAGGAGTGGAATGTTTCTTAAGACGTCTTGAAAATGCCTGAATCTCATTACACAAATCTGTAGCATCAATGTCTTTTGAATTTTCATGAGTCAGTGCTGACTCCAGTTTTATACAAAATTCTCTTATCTGTTTTGCTGTTTTCTTTTGCAAGCTGTGGATATCATATAGAAAGCCAAATACTGACTCTAGCTGCTGCATCTGTTGAAATCTTTCATCAACTGAGTGAATAGCAGTATCAAGGACTGCAAAATAGAAATTCACTTTGAACCTTTGTTTTGGGTTCTGAATGGGTGTGTCTCATCCTTCATACAAAAACTGCTGTTTCTTTTGCTGAATGTGAACTGACTTTGGTTCATATTCTGTGGGAAAGTCTATTTCTTCAGTGGCAGAGGGAAATAGAATCACCAGAAATATACATCACTTCAAATTTCTGTGTGGCTTAGTGTTGTGGCATGACATTCTGTTTGAAATAAATGTTGTAAGCAATAGACTCCAAGGTGTTGCCTCAGATGAGGGATTTCAAATGGTTCTGAAGAGTCCACAGAAGTTGGCAGAGGAACTTCACACTGAAGTTATTTTCCCACCCATTCAAGAATACAAGAGTCATAGAATACTAGGGTTGGAAGGGACCTCAGGAGGTCACCTAGTCCAACACCCTGCTCAAAGCAGGACCAATCCCCAGATTTTTACCCCAGTTCCCCAAATGGCCCCTTCAAGGATTGGGCTTACAACTCTGGGTTTAGCAGGCCAATGCTCAAACCACTGAGCTATCCCTCCCCGCAAAGTCACCAAAGTAGAAGACATTTTGATTACGAGGCATGAGATAATCCCATAAGTGATCCCAAACAACAATTCAAAGTTGAATTCTTTAACCAGGTGATAGATTGTGCAATACAGTCAGCTGAAGAACATTTCATGCAGCTCAAGGAACACAGCAGTATATTTGGGATGTTGTATGATATTCCAAAACTCCTCACTATACCCGAAGAAGACCTACACCAGCAATGCAGAGCACTAGAGACAGTGTTGACACATGATGATACGTGCGATATTGATGCAAGTGATTTAGGTGATGAAATGAAATCCCTTTCAAGATACATTTCAGCAGGATCAACTCCAAAGGCTGTTGTGGAATATATGTGCAAAAATAAGATGGCCACCCTCTTTCCAAATGCTTTTGTTACTCTGTGCATACTTCTAACACTTCTTGTAACAGTTGCCAGAGGAGAACGCAGCTTCTCCAAGCTGAAGTTAATAAAAACACATCTACTCTCCACAATGACATGGGAGAGGCTAGTCGGCCTTGCAGCCATCTCAATAGAGCATGAGCGGGCCTGGACTGTGGACCTTCAGGAAGCAGTTCACATCTTTGCAACCAAGAAGCATCACTTTGATTATTCAAACAGATAAAAATGCCAGTGTTTACTATACAGACAAGAAAAGTTACATTTACTGTTCAGGGTGTTTGAAAGTTAAGTGTTAAAATTTTTGAACAAGGCATTTTAAGTTGTTAGTTCTCCTTTATTGGGGTAGGTAGCAGAGCAGTACCATGAGAGGAGTAGAACAGGAAGAAGGCAGAATTAAGAGCTTTCAGAGTTTTGGCCCAAGCAAGGGGGTATAGGGGCCTCATTTGAGCTCCCTGCCACAGGTGTCAAAATGTTGTGGGTCGGCACTGCTTCCAAGCTCACCCACAACCAGCTACTCATATGAACATCTGGGTTTTTGCTATACCCAGGATGTACAGTAGGGCAAACTGGCTCTTGGTAATAACCCCCTCAAACTGGCCTTACACACATCTCTAAGGAGAGTGAATCTGACACATACTCCTGTTTTCAGAGCTGTGTACGAAACGTAAAACGGAGACCAGGGAGAATTTTTTCCTATGGTTTTGGAACTGTAGTAAAAAATTAAAAATTGCGAAATTTTGGTGAAAAGCATTTTTGTGCATGTGAAATTTACTTGATTTTTTTTTTATTCCATCCAGATGTTTATGTATAAAATAATCTAGCAGTTATATTCAAACCATCATCAAAGAAACTTTGTGGGAATAGTGCTGTCAGTAGCATGGGGTTTTAATAAGCCATTGGGCAAGAGAATGGGTCTCTCCGGTGTCAGAGTGGCTCAAGGGAATGAATGCATGTAGTCAATTAGAGCTCAGAGGTCACTGCCATGTTTAGGAAGACACAGAAGCCATATTTGAGTTTAAATATGTTGTTAGTCTCCTTTGGGCTCAATTGTGCTCTGTAGCACAGTCCTGCTTGTGGTATTGTGTGAGCCCACAATAGGGAGTTCCAGGCAGACTTCAGCCTAAAAGACTGCGGCATGGCTTCCCTCAGCATGGCCATCGCCCTGCCTCCTTCCCGCCCCATTGGGGTGTCTTGTACCCCAGGGGGAATACTCAAGGAGCAGCCCATGCATGCCCCTGAGCACAGAGACTGCAATTTTGCCCTGATGTAGCATAGCAGCAATACTCCTTGTGTCCCCATCTCCTCCATGCACGCCCAGGGGCCAGCCAGGCACAAACCCTGGTTCTTTATGGTTCATAGTGTTTGTGCCTGCAGGAGAGTGCGGATGCTGTATATATTAGAATTAGACCTGGTCTACACACAGTTATTGTTCCAGTATAACTATGTCAGCCAGGGGTGTGTTTTGTTACCGACTGGAATAGTTCTACTAGTATAAACTCCTAAGGTGGATGCAGTTACACTAGTATGAAGGTGCCTTATCCTCGGATAGATTATTCCCCTTCCCATATGGCAGTGTTTCCCAAACTTAGGACGCCACTTGTGTAGGGAAAGCCCCTGACGGCCCAGGCTGGTTTGTTCACCTGCCGTGTCTGCAGGTCCTACCAATCACGGATCCCACTGGCTGCGGTTCGCTGCTCCAGGCCAATGGGAGCTGCTGGAAGTGGCGGCCAGTATGTCCCTTGGCCCATGCTGCTTCCAGCAGCTCCCATTGGCCTGGAACAGTGAACCATGGCCAGTGGGAGCCACGATCAGCTGGACCTGTGGATGCAGCAGGTAAACAAAGTGGCCCGGCCCTCCAGGGGCTTTCCCTAGACAGATGGCATCCCAAGTTTGGGAAACACTGCCATATGGGAATAAGCTATACTAGTATAACCACTTGTAAGCAGAGTCAGGATGAGCTCTCACCTGACATCTGGTGGTGAATTGTGGTGAGTTGTGGAAAAGAACTTCAGGGGCTGATCTTGTTTGCATAGGCACACCCACCCCACCTAGCATGAGCCCACAGCAGTCCAAATGGTCACTTCGGCTGCTGTGGGATCCCCAGTTTCTCTGTTATTGCGGCAGGAAGAATAAAGTGTTGTTACCCTGATTATGTGAATCAAGGATGTGGAACTGTTTTATGACAGAGGGACTCATCATCAACTAAGTAGCACTCGCTAGACAGGGGACATGGGTTCCAAAACCTAGTGAATTGAGAGAAGCTGGGGACAGGTATGTGTACCTGATGGTATGGGTCCCCTTCTGAGGGCCTGAAATACAAGTTGTTGTTCCTCTTCCTCCTCCTCCTCCACTGTGGAATATCAGAGCTACTTTTGATTCTATTAGGAATCTAGATACAGGTTGCTGAGCTGAATTCACTTTGGGCTAATGGTGCATCAGCACTGAGGCTCCCCTACTACAAGCTGAAATCACTAAAGACCTAAAATTACTAAGAGCTGAAATTGCTGGGTGCTGGGGCAGAGGACTGAAGACATATTGCTGAGTGGTTGGTGGAGTGGAGCAGTTTGTAGGATGGTTGGAGTGGCTCACAGGATGGTGAGTGGAGCGACTAGCAGAGCATGCTTGTGGGACAGCTGGAGTGGCTGGTGGAGCAGAGCAGTTTGCGGAACAGTTGGAACAGCTAATGGGACGGCTGGTAGAGTGTAGTGACTGGCGGAGTGGCTTTCAGTGAAGGCTGAAGCAGAACCCCATGGAGAGGCGGGGCAGTTGGCCTTGGATCATGTAGGGTGCCCCTTAACACCTCTGCATGCCTCTCCTCCAACTTCCACCCAGGCTGGGAGGTAAAACTCTGCAGATAAACTTTTGAACTCTGGGCTGCACTGACCAGGGACAGAGACTTTTGGGTTGTTGGAATTTTGGGTGATTTTTGGGTTGCTGGACTCAATAGACTTTCGGGATATTGGACTTTTGGGACTTTGGGTGATTTTTTTGGGTTGGTGGACTTAAGACCCTGAGGGGAAAAGGACACTGCCAAACTTATTTGGGGGTGGGTCTTTTGCTCATGGTTTGTGTTATAAATCCTGTTTGTGGTGTTTCCCCAACATAATGTTGCATTGTTTCCCTCCTTTATTAAAAGGATTTTGCTACACTCAGACTGTGCTCATGAGAGGGGAAGTACTGCCTCTTAGAAGTGTCCTGGGGGGTGGTATGTAATTGTCCCAGGTCGCTGGGTGGGGGCTCGAGCCAGTTTTGCATTGTGTTATTGAAACAGAACCCTTACGTATTGAACCC
Organism: Chelonoidis abingdonii; assembly: GCF_003597395.2. Lineage (NCBI taxonomy): Eukaryota > Metazoa > Chordata > Testudines > Testudinidae > Chelonoidis > Chelonoidis abingdonii. Next base: position 345,986,328 of record NC_133769.1, read on the forward strand.
GGCCCTTGTTGCTGCCAAATCAGATGAGCAGAAAGGTTACACAGCTTTATAATGGTCTCCACACTGTGGAGGTTATACTGTTTTAACTATACTGGTGTAGTTAAAGTTTTAACTATACTGGTGTAGTTGGACACACAGAGTTGGTGTCCAACTCTGTGTGTGGACAAGGCCTTAGAGTGTCAGTGGAAGAAAGTACATTATTTAAAGTAAGGGCATCTACCATTATACCCTAGCCTGAAGACAAAGGACCAGTTTCTGCTTTCAGTTACACTGGTGTAAATGCACTGGGCTAAATGCGGAGGTTTGTACTCAGTTTTTACTCAGCCCTTGTCTCCCCACAAAGCTGCACTGTTTTAACTCAAAGTGAGTTTTTTAATGTATTCAGGTAAATTGGTGCACAATCAAATCAAATTTAAAGTTGGCTTCTTTCCATTTGGCTTAAAAATATTCCTGATCAGATTCAGCTAACTTGATGTAAGACAGGTATAAAGAATTTAAGAGTGTCCGGACCAGTTTAACCAAATCAAATCAAATACACAGCTTTAATGAAACTTTATGTGCAAACCAGGCTGCTGGAAAACTTTTCATTGACTTCAAAGTCCCATTGACTGAGTAAAAACTGAGAACGAACCTTGGGATTTGGCTCAGTGATACTATTCCAGATTTACACTGGTGTAACAGAGAGCAGAATTAGATCTTGAAAGAGCAATGCATCATTAAAGGGTTTTGCTTATATCCAATATTGAAACCTAGTAGGCACTATAACCTTGTGTGACAAAGTTCCTCCTCTACCTTGGTAGGTCCTGCGCTTATTGGCAGATTTGCTTACCTCAGTGATCTCCCCCACAGTCTGGATCAACTCCTCCTGTATCTGATCAGGAGTTGGGAGGTTTGGGAGGAACCCAGACCCACTCTCTACTCCGGGTTCCAGCCCAGGGCCCTGTGGATAGCAGCTGTCTATAGTGCCTCTTGTAACAGCTGCATGACAGCTACAACTTCCTGGGCTATTTCCCCATGGCTTCCTCCAAACACCTCCTTTATCCTCACCACCAGACCTTCCTCCTGGTGTTTGATAATGCTTGTACTCCTTAGTCCTCCAGCAGCACACCTTCTTACTCTCATTCTCAGCTCCTTGTGCCTTTTGCTCCCAGCAACTCACACACACTTCCTCTCCTCTGACTCCTCCCCAACTGACTGGAGTGAGCTCCTTTTTAAACCCAGGTGCCCTGATTGGCCTGTCTTGATTGGCTGCAGGTGATCTAATCAGCCTGTCTGCCTTAATTGGTTCTACCAGGTTCCTGATTACTCTAGTGCAGCCCCTGCTCTGGTCACTCAGGGAACAGAGAATTACTCATCCAGTGACCAGTATATTTGCTCTCTACCAGACTCCTGTACCCCACTGGTCTGGGTCTGTCACACTGGATAAAATAGCTATTTGACCTTCAATTGCATGGTGACAGGCCCGATATAAAAAGAGATAGAGAGGGTGCCAAATCACCAGATTCATCAGTGATGGGATTTCCTTTAATATGAAAAGGAAATCCATTTCTGAACAGGGACCTTGTGAAGGAAATTAATCTGTGGGACTAACCCCATCTCTTCACCCACACGTACACACTTGAAGCAAAGGGGAGAAGGAAAATATCACTGGCCTGTATCTTTCTTCCATGTTGTTATTCCCATGTTATATAGCCCTTTACCCAGCCAACACAGAGATTGAATAGTACAGCCGTGTGATGCAAAGCAGGCCGGTGGCATTGAAGATTTTTACAGGTGACAGATTTCTATGTGTCTGGATTCAAACCTGAAACCAAACATAGTTCAGGAGAACCTATCCCTTTCAAAGTAGAGCTGATGGCAGCTCTGTGCTGAAAGCAGCAGCAGGAAGTGTGGTTACATGAGAAAACAAACAGATTTGAAACACTGTTCAGTCCAAGGGATTATTCCAGTAATACCCCAGGGACAAAAGGACTATTTACTGCATTGACACTATGAAGAAAACATCCCCCAACTCCTTATGTTGATTAACTGGTTAGTGTCTCAACAG